>NC_083427.1:9772041-9894541 GCF_020745735.1 Hemiscyllium ocellatum
TTAGAACTAATAAATTAAACGGCATTTATTTCAATGTAAATGCCCTAACAGGGAAGGCAGATGAACTCAGGGCATGGTTAGGAACATGGGACTTGGATATCATAGCAATTACAAAAACATGGCTCAGGAATGGGCAGAACTGGCACCTTAATGTTCCAGGATACAAATGTTAAAGGAAAGACAGAAAGGGTGGCAACAGAGGAGGGGTGTGCGGTTTTTGATAAGAGACAGCATTACAGCTGTGCTGAAGGAGGATATTACTGGAAATCCATCCGGGGAAGCTTTTTGAGTGGAACTGAGAGATAAGAAATGGATGCTCACCTTATTGGGATTGTATTGTAGACTCCCTAATAGTCAGAGGGAAATTGAGAAACCAATTTGCAAGGAGATCTCAGCTAACTTTGAGAATAATACGGTGGTTATGGTAGGGGAGTTTAACTTTACAAACATATACTGGGACTGTCATAGTATTAAGGGTTTAGGTGGAGAGGAATTTCTTAAGTGTGTACTAGAAACTTTTCTGATTCAGTATGTGGATGCACCTACTAGAGAAGGTGCAAATCTTGACCTAAATTTGGGAAATTAGGCAGGGCAGGTGATTGAGTTTGTCGCTGGCTTTGGGGCCAGCGACCATAGTGACATTGGATCTAAAATAGTGATGCAAAAGATAGACCAGATCTAAAAGTTGAAGATCTAAATTGGAGAAAGGCCAATTTTGACGGTATTAGGCAAGAACTTTCAAAAACTGATTGTGGGCAGATGTTTGCATGCAAAGCGACGGCTGGAAAATGGGAACACTTCAGAAATAAGTTAACGAGAATCCAGAGAAAGTATATGCCTGTTAGGGTTAAAGGAAAGGCTGATAGATATAGGGAATACTGGAAGAATAAAGGCATTGAGGGTTTGGTTAAGAAAAAGAAGGAAGCATATGTAAGGTATAGACAGGATAGATCGACTGACTCCTTAGAGAGTATAAAAGAAGTAGGAGAAAACTAAGAGGGAAATCAGGCGGACAAAAGGGGGACATGAGGTAGTGTTGGCAAATAGAACTAAGGAGAATACGAAGATTTTTACAAATACATTAAGGACAAAAAGGTAACTCGGGTGAGAATAGGCTTATCGAAGATCAGCAAGGAGGCCTTTGTGTGGAGCTGCAGAAAATGGGGGCGATACTAAACGAGTGTCTAATGTCACAAAAAAATGGAAGATATAGAAGGTCGGGAAATAGATAGTGACATCTTGCAAAATGTTCATATTACAGAGGAGGAAGTGCTGGATGTCTTCAAACGCATCAAGTTAGATAAATCTCTAGGACGTGAACAGGTGTACTCTAGAACTCTGTGGAAAGCTAGACAAGTGATTGCTGGGACACTTGACGAGATTTATCTGGCATCGATTGTCACAGGTAAGTTGCCAGAAAACTGGAGGTTGGCTACCGTGGTGCCACTGTTTAAGAAGGGTGGTAAGGACAATCCAGGGAACTATAGACCGGTGAGCCCGACGTCAGTGGTGGACAAGTTGTTGAAGAGCGACAGGATTATACATGCATTTGGAAAGGCAAGAACTGGTTAGAGATAGTTAACATGGCTTTGTGCTTGGGAGATCACGTCTCACAAACTTGACTGAGTTTTTTTGAAGAAGTCACAAAGAGGACTGATGAGGCAGAGCAGTAGATGTGATCAATGTGGACTTCAGTAAGATGTTCGACAAGGTTCCCCATGGGCGATTGCTTTGATCGCACGGAATACAGGGATAACTAGCCATTGCATACAGCAAAGGTGGAAGACAGAGGGTGATTGTGGAGGGTTGTTTTTCAGACTCGAGGCCTGTGACCAGTGGAGTGCCACAAGGATCGGTGCTGGGTTTACTAATATTTGCCATTTACATCAATTACTTGGATGTGAGCATAAGAGGTACCGTTAGTAAGTTTGCAGATGACACCAAAATTGGAGGTGGACAGCGAAGAGCGTTACCTCATATTACCACTGGATCTGGACCAGATGGCTGAGAAGTACCAGATGGTGTTTAATTCAGATGCATGTGAGGTGTTGCATTTTGGGAAAGCATATCTTAGCAGGAATGATACACTTAATGGTAAGGTCCTCGGGAGTGTGGCTGAACAAAGAGACCTTCGAGCTCAGGTTCATAGCTCCTTGAATGTGGAGTCGCAGGTAGATAGAATAGTTAAGAAGGCGTTTGGTATGCTTTCCTTTATTGGGCAGAGTATTGAGTACAAAAACTGGGAGGTCATGTTGTGGCTTTACAGGACATTGGTTAGGCCACTGCTGGAATATTGCGTGCAATTCTGGTCTCCTTCTTATTTGAAAGCTGTTGTGCAACTTGAAAGGCTTCAGAAAAGATTTAGAAGGATGTTGACAGGGTTGGAGAATTTGAGCTATAGGAAGAGGCTGAACAGGCTGCAGCAGTTTTCCCTGCAACGTCAGAAGTTGAGGGGTGACCTAAAAGAGGTGTACAAAGTCATGGGGGCATGGACAGAATAAATAGACAAAGTTTTTCCTTGGGGTCGAGGAATCCAGAACTAGAGGGCATAGGTTTACGGTGAGAGGGGAAAGATGTAAAAGAGACCTAAGAGGCAACTTTTTCCACGCAGATGGTGGTACTTGTATGGAATGAGCTGCCAGATGATGTGGTGGAGGCTGATAAAATTGCAACTTCTAAAAGGCGTTTGGAAGGCTATATGAATCGGAAGGGTTTGGAGGGATATGGGCCGGGAACTGGCAGGTGGGACTAGATTGGGTTGGGATATCTGGTCGGCATGGACGGGTTGGACCGAAGGGTCTGTTTCTATGCTGTACATCTCCATGAGTCTATGACTTTATAATGTGTGTCAAAGACAGTTGAACAGACAAATAACATATATTGGAAAACAAAGCAAAAAATTGAAATATCATTGAAAGTTACACAAACTCAAATACAGTAGAAATAATCAGATGACATCACTTCATTGATGAAAATGTTAACGTGGTTTTATAGCTAAACTTTAATGATGGGAACTACCAAACTCGTAGACAATGTCTCATTGGTGATCAAATGTGGATGTTCCCATGAATTGTTGTGACAGTTTTCACTCTGGGCAACTTTGGCATACAATTTACTCAACAATACTGTGGGTTTCCTTCAGGTGCTCCAATTTACTCCCACAGTCCAAGGATATGCAGGAGTCATGGATTGCCCATGCTATCCTGCCTGTAATGTCCAGGAACATGCAATGGATGTGGAGTACCCTTTATAAATGGTCGCCTTAAAGGAATAGCTCCTGATGGATTTAGGTGGCATGGATGTTGCAGACTTATTGGATAAATTGCTTCTTTGCACACGCTGTGGATTTCTAATTCTGTGAATATGTTCAAGAGCAATGAAGTGAATGGCGATTGTTTTTTTCCAAAAATGCAGAGTGCAGCGACATCAGGAAACTAATGAATTACTGAGATTGTCTCCTAAACATTTGTGATTTTTGATGTAGACCTGGAACACAGGACATGACAGATGTGGCAGTCTTATTCGGATTTATCTACTTCTCCGGTGTAATGCTTGCTTGGTGGGGCATTTGGTAGTTACAAATAAGTGATCGACGTCATTCTGTTATGAATAATTTAAACAAAAAAACATGCAAGTACTACCAGCTGTGAAACATATTTAATGCAGCGAAGATGTAGAAAATATGAACAATATGAAATAATGTGCATTTGTAGGACAAGAAGGAAATCTCAATTCAGCAGTAAGAAATTCAGGATCTTCAGTGACAGTGCATGTGAAAGAGAAGAGATGGGTTGAAACAGTGACTTTTCGAGACTGAGGACAGAAGTATTAATGTGTGAGAGGCGGAGAAACACGAACCAGACAGTATAAGGTGTTCTTCAGATGATTCATGTATCTCTTAATCTTTCAATGCTTAATGATGCTCCTTCAACAAATTCATCCAGAAACTGATTGAGACAGCTAGAATTAACATGAATCTATTCACCTACATTATGAATGCACATTGCGTGGATCACAAAAAAAAATGCAGTGAGACCCAGGAGCAAACATTCTGGTCACAATGTTTCAAGTCACGTCAGATGGAGAGACTTTTCTTATTTCAATCAAATGGGTCACTGATTAATTTGATATTTACTGTGTCACCGTCGAAGTCACTGCTGTGATAGATTTACATTTATAACGTAATATCATGAGAAGAATTCACTTATTATAATGTCATAGACTCGCTAATATTAAGGGTATTTAAATGGGCATTGGATAAACACATGGATGAAAATGCAATCGTGTGGGTTAGATGGCCTTCAGATTGGTTGCACAGGTCGGCTCAACACCTGTACCACTTTGCATTGTTCTGTATTCTATGCGACAATGGAAAGACACCATGGGTCCACATCAGCATGCTAGTTACGGTACAGTCATTCGCTACATGGACTGTGTGAAAAATACTGTGGCCTTCATTTACAAAGAAGTAATAATTTTATAGGCACGTTTAATTACAATACTGACATCATTTGTAACACAGCTTTAAATGTGTATGAGAATTTATCTTCAGGATTATTGACAATGCCACAATGTAACTGAGTTCACATCAAAATAGTTTAGCCTAATTCGGCAGGAGGAGGGGCCACAGACCGTTAGCAGAATACGGGCGTCGCATTGTATGGGAAACAAGCAAGTCAATGAGAGTGCAATTCTCAAGGGGATAAGGCATGGCTAGTTGGCTTTTACTGTAATTCTGAAGGTATCACAGACAAACAGACGAATTAAAGTCATGAAAGTCTGAGATTGTAACTATCCTAACGACGTGATTCATGGACGGGCAGTGTTGATAACCTAACATTCCAGGATATAGAATCTCCAGGCGACACACAAGGAGCTAAAAGAGGAGGAGGTTTTGCAGTATTATTTAAGTAGTCAATTTCTGCAATAGCGAGAGATGATATCTTGAAGAGTGCATTGTTGATTTCTGGATACAGCAGAGGAATGAAAAAGGAAGTAAAAAGCGTCATCTGCATTGTGACGTGTTTATTATAGACTTCCAGAGTTTAGGCAGGAAACGGAGGAGCACATTTGTGGCCAATACATGCAGGTGTGTAAATGTAAAACCAAAAGGGGCAGTGATTTCATCGTTCCCATCGTTAACTGCTGTAGACACAGTGTTAAGAAATTGGATGGAGTGGATTTCTTGAAATGTGTCGACAAGCAGTTTCCGACCAATATGCACAGAGTGCAAAAGGGACTAACTGCTGTAGACACAATTTTATGGAATTGGATGGAGTGGATTTCTTGAAATGTGTCGACAAGACGTTTCAGACCAGTATGCACAGAGTGCACAAAGTTGTTTTGGAACTAATTCTGGGGAATGAAACCGGGCAGCTAATGCAGGTGGTAATGTGGGAGTGGTGGGTGCCCACATTTTCATGACAGCGATCAAAACATGGTAAAAATTAAGTTTCGTCAGGACAAAAACAGACAGTTAAGTTCAAAAAACGGAAGTTTTGGATTGGGAGGGTGCAGCGCTTAGTTAAATAAGGAAGTGTCTGTCCAATCAAGATGGAGGAGAAAAGCACTTGGATCGGTTCAAAAGGAAATGGGTAAGATAGAAGCCCAACATTCTCGTTCGATGGTGTTAATAAGACTAACAAGCCAGGAGACCTGTGAATGAACTGTGGGTGCTTTCAACAGAGAGCCGTCATGCCTTTCAAATTTTAAGGATTTTTTGAGGATATGACCAGGTGTGTACACGAGGGTGGTGCAGTGAATGCAGTTTATTTGGAGTATTAACAATGCTTTTGACAATATCCACAATGGCGACTTGCCAAAAAGATCTAAGCACATGGGAAACAAGGGAATTTGATCAAGTGGATTCAAAATTGGATCATTTCCCGGAGTCTAGGCGTGATCAGTAAGATTGCAGATAAGACAAAAATAGAAGGTATTGTTGATAGCGAGGAAGGTCATTAAAAATTACAGCGGGATCTTGGTCAGATGTAAAAGTGGGAAGGCGATTAGCAAATGGAAGTTAGTACAGAGAAATGTGTGGTGTTGCGCTCTGGAAAGTGAAACCACGGCAGAACTTGTACAGAAAACGGCCAGTTACTGAATAGGAGGAGAGAGCGAGTACTGCAGATGCTGGAGATCCGAATCAAAAGGTGTGGTACTTGAATAGCACAGCTGGTCAGGCAGCATCCGAGGAGCAGCAGAGTCAGCGTTTTGAGAAAATGTATTCCTGATGACGAGCTGATGCTGGAAACATTGACTATCTTGCACCCGGATTCTGACTGACCAGCTGTGCTTTTCCAGTACTCGAGTTCCTGAGGAGAGTTGTCGAATTGAGGAGTACATGTACATTGTTCAGAGAAAACGGCTTCAAAGGAAACAGTGGTGAAAAGGGATTTAGCGTGCTGGTCTTTATCAGTCAAGGCGTTGAGTAAAGGGAATGGAACATTATGTGACAATTATCTCAGTTATTTGTGAGGTGGTACATAGAGTATGTTATCTATGTTATACAAAAGACATCGTTCGACCTAAATATGTTACAAGAACGTACACTCTTAATTCAGAGAAAATGAAATCATCAAATTGAATTAATTATACAGGCGTTAAGACATTGAAAGCATTTAAGAAACATTCCAAACACAAACATATCAGCCAAATGAAGTAAATCTACTCACGAAGTGGAATAATACATCAAATTAAACGGAACAAAGAGTGAAAACTCTTTGAAGATGGATGTCTGTTCAAGTGGGAGAATAGATGCAGCTAACCAGTGATTCCCGCAGCGAGTAACTAACTACAATAATTACCTGGAAGGCCAATAGCTGCAAGGACGGGATAGTAAATGGCAAACACCAGCCCTCTTGGTATTCCATGCATTTCTAAGAAAAGCTCTGAAAAAGTCCAACCCAATATTGAAAATCTGGCAAATTTATACAAGGTTTCAGGCTCCGGGGAGCTAATTAAACTGTTTTCTTTCCACAGTAACCAATTTGCTGTTAGGAAAGAGTTGGCTCAGCTTTGAGATTATAGAATTTTGTCTTTTTTCACAGAATCAGAGAAGTCTCTTTAAAAATGGACGGCATAATCCAACTTGTATTTTTATTTTGGAAAAAGAAACTAGCTGCTTCGATATGAGCACTGAGGATGACAAGGCCGCAGAATGCACTCTGGCTGGGGATTTCAGTGTTTGACATGAAGAGTGGGTCAGCAGCAGCATTGTGTTGGGTCCTAATGTCTATGACACCTAGGCAAGTTTGTGGCTGGTGGGGAGTGAACCAATCAGAGGGAAATATGTACTCGACCTCATCCTTGCCAGTTGGAGATGCATTTTTCATGACAAGATCAATAAGCGTGACCTTGGCCTAATCATTGAGAAGTGCATGGTAGTGCCTTCGCATTGAGAATGCTCTCCATGGTGTTGTGTAATACCATCTCTGTACTGAACAGGACAAGATTTCAACAGATTGAGCAACTCAATTCTGGGCACCAGGAGGCGCTGCGAGCATTTATACAGGTAGAGTGGCACCCCTGCACAACTTCAACCTCATCGGACGTCTTGTACCCCAATCTACCATTGCAATTATGTCCAAATGAATGGCGAGTGCAAGAGGGCATTCCAGGAGCAGCAGCAAGATATATAACAATGAGGTGTCTCCTTGGTTAAGCTACCAAATATGACATGTTGTTCAACATGGACCAGTTTGGACAAAGGGCCTTTGTCCGTGCTGTAGGAGTCTATGACTCTATGACTACATGATCCCTTGTACATGAAAGGAGTATCATTCACCTCTGGAAGAATGGAGGTGTTGTTGTGCTTTCTTGAAAGTAGCATTAAAGTGGGATGACAAGGACGGATTGTGGGATAAGCACTTCTCAGAACTCGATCGTCTCCACCTCAGCACCGTTAATGTATATAGCACATTGCTTCCCCCCACCCCCACACAAACCCCCGCCCCACCAAGTCATCAATGACCAGCACATTCATCTTGCAGACATTGAGTGGCCGATTTGTATTTTTACATCATGTGTGCAAGCACTCTATCTCTTACCTGTATTCTTTCTCGTCTTTATTTGTCATCTTCCTTATAATGGTGGTAACATCAGTGATCTTAAAGATGGGGCTAAGACAGAATATGGCCACACAATCATTAGTATAAAGGTGGCGCAGCAAATGGCTGAGCGTGCAGCCATGTGGAGTGGCGATGTTGAAGATGATTGTGCAGGAGATTTAGGTGCCCATTCTCACTGATTTCTGTCTGTGGTTAGGAATCCAGTTGTAAGGGCGGTATAGAAACAAAGGTCTTGAAGTCTTCAGATTAGTTTCGTTGGAATTATGGCGTTGAAGGCGGAAATTCACGTCAATAGGCGGGAGACTGAGTTCGTGACCTATGTTAATCAGGAATGAGTGCAGTTCCAGGTAAATGGCATCGGTCAGGTGGATCTGTTGCCATTGTAGGTGACTTGCAAGGGATCAAGGTAGGCTGGGAGTCGAGGGTTGATGTGAGCCTTGACTAACCTTTTGTAGCACTTTATAATAATGGAGGTCAGCGGCACTGGGCAGTAGTCACTGGGAATACTGAGGAAGATTTCTGTGGCACTGGCATGATGGCGATGTTCTTGAAACAGGTGGAGTCTTCACTTCATTATAAGGAGAAGTGAGTAATGTCAGCAAATATGCTCTTCAGCTGGTACGCACGGGATCTGAATGCATGGCCAGAGACTCTACCTGGGAACATCGCTTTAGGTGGGTTCACTCTCAAAAAAAACCTCTCTGTGTCTGCTGCAGAGATTGGTGGTACACGTATGTCAAAATATGTGGGTGGAGGGGATAACATTTGAATGACCTACTGAACATAAAATTCGTTTGGCGCATGAGCAGGGATGTGTTTTTGTCTGCTATTCCGTTCCATTCTGCTCTGTTGCTTATTTGGTCACACAAGCCTCCCCACACATGGTAGGAGTCCATGCATATAGTTTGGGTCACTGATGTATTCCGGTATTGCCACTTGGCATTTCTAATGCCTTGAAAGAGGCCATATCTGGGTCTCCAATGAAAGGTCAGGATCATCACATTTGAGCACCTCACAACCGGACTTCAGGAGGGAAGGGATCTCCTCGTTCATCCATTGTGTCCAGTTGAGCGACAATCAGGTTAACATCATTGGCACTCAATCTTTTCCACACTTGTTAATGCCAAAGAATGATGTTAAGGATATGTCAGGAGGTGAGGACCACAAGTCAATTATTAACACTAAAAGGATAGGGTTGAGCAGACCTGAGTACCTAAAGGGAAATTGGTTCCTTGATCCTGATGCAATGCATCCCAGGTTATAGAAAGAAATGGTGGAAGTTATAGTAGATGCATTAGTGGTAAATTACGAAACTTCACTGTACTCTGGGCAGGTCCGAGTGGACTGGAAGACAGCGAACGTCGAGCTGATATTGAAAAAGGGGTGTAGGCAAGCAGCTGGTAACTATAGGTCAGTCAGCTTTTCATCAGTAATCGAGAAAATGCAGGTGGCAATCATTAAAGAAGAAAAAGTGAGATAACTGGATGGAAACGGTTGCATCAGGTACAAGCAGCATAGATTCAGGGACGGATGGTTTGTTTGACAAATTCAATGGAGTTCTTCGAGAATGTGACAAGCACGGTGGATGGAGGGGAACAGGTGGATGTTGTATACTAGGATTTCCAGATGGCTGCATAAAAGAATCATCTATAAGATAAGAACGCATGGAGTTGTAGAGAATGTACTATCATGGGTAGAGGACGGATTAATCAATAGAAAGCAGAGAGTGGGGAAAAAATGGATCTTTCTCTTGTTGGAGATCAGTGGTGACCAGGGTCCAACAGGCGTCAGTGTTGGCCCAGCAACTGTTAATGCCATATATAAGTAGTTTGGAAGAGGAAACTGAGTATCGCCTGTCCAGGTTTGTTGGTGACACTGAATGGAGTGGAAAGACAAACTGCGCAGAGAGATTGAGAGAGTTTAAGGGAGTGGGTCAGGGTCTGGCAGATGTACTTTAGAATTAGGTAAATAGGAGAGTGTTCGCTTTGGAAGAAAAAATAGTAGTTCAGAATCTTATTGAAATGGTGAAAGGTAGCAGCATACTGTTGTTCAGAGTGACTTGGCAGTGGTTGTACATGAATTGCTAAAAGTTAATTTGTAGGTGCAATAAGTAACCAGGAAGGCAAACGGGATATTGGCTTTCATTGATAGAGGGATTGAATGTAAGAGCAGGGAGGATCTGCTGCAATTGCACAAGGTGATGGTGTGGCCACACCTGGTGTATTGTGCGCATTTCTTGGGTTCTTTACTTGAGGAAGAATATAATGACTTTGGAGGCGGTGCAGAGGAAGTTCTCCATTTTGATTCCAGAGATGAGGGAGTTTACCTTTGAGTTAAGTATTTTTCATCAGTATTTACCGTGGAAACGGACAGTGAACATATAGAAACTCGATGGTTCCGTCTTGAAAAATGTCCATAATACAGAGGAGCAAGTGCTTGATCCGCAAAGAAGTGGATATCCCGAGGAACCGATCAGGTGTGCCCTACAACTCTGTAGGAATCGAGAGAAGTGATTGCTGCGCCTCGTACTGAGATATTTGTATCATCGATAATCACTGGTGAATTGCCAGTCGACTGGAGTTTGGCTAAAATGTTGCCACTGTTTAAGAAAAGTGGTCAGGACAAACCAGGCAACTATAGACAAGTGAGCATGACGTCAGTGGTGGGCAAGATGTGGGAGGGTATCCTGAGGGACATGATGTACATGTATTTGAAAAGAGAAGAACTGATTAGGGGTAGTCAACATGGCTTTGTGCGTGGTAATTCATGTCTCACAAACTTGATCGAGTTTACTTGAAGAAGTAACGAAGAGGATTGATGAGGACAGAGCGGTAGATGTGATCCATGTGGACTTCAGTACGGTTTTCGACATGATTCCCCAAAGGAGACAAGTTAGCAAGGTTAGAGCTGATGGAATACAGGGAGAACTAGACATTTGGATACAGAACTGGCTCAAGAGTAGATGACAGAGGTGGTGGTGGAGGGTTGTTATTTTGCACAGTAGGCATGTGACAAGTGTAATGCCACACGGTTTAGTGCTGGGTCCACTGCTTTTAATCAATTATATAAATGATTGGGTTGTGAGCATAGGAGGTATAGTTAGTAAGTGTGCAGATTACAACCAAAATTGGAGGTATTTTGGACAGCAAAGAGGGTTACTTCAGATTACAACGGGATCTTGATCAGATGGGCCAATGAGCTGAGAAGTGTCAGATGGAGTTGAATTTAGATTAATGTGATGTGTTGCATTTTGGGAAAACAAATCTTAGCCAGACTTATACACTCAATGATTAAGTCGTAGGGAGTGTTGCTGAACAAAGACTACTTGGAGAGCAGGTTCATAGCACCTTGAAATGAAGTCGCAGGCAGATAGGACAGTGAAGAAGGAATTTGGTATGCTTTTATACGTTGTTCAGAGTACTGAGTGCAGGAGTTGGCAAGTCATGTTGCAGCTGTATAGGAGATTGGTTAGGCCACTGTTGGAATTTTGTTTGCAATTTTAGTCTCCTTCCTATCAGAAAGATGTTGTGGAACTTATAAGGGTTCAGAAAAGATTTACAAGGATGTTGCCAGGGTTGGAGGGTTTGAGCTATGGGGAGAGGCTGAATAGGCTGGGGCTGTTTTCCCTGGAGTGTCAGGCTGAGGGATGACCTTATAGAGGTTTACAAAATCATGAGGGGCATGGATTAGATACATCGAAAAAGTCTCTTCCTTGGTGTGGCGGAGTCCTGAACTAGCGGGCATAGATTTAGGGTGAGAGGGGACAGATATAAAAGAAGCCCAAGGTGTAATGTTTTCATGCAGAGGGTGATACAGAATGTATAGTATCAGCTGCCAGAGGAACTGGTAGAGGGTGATACAATTGCAACATTTAAAATGCATCTGAATAGGTATATGAATATGAAGGGTTTGGAGCGATGTGGGCCCGGTGATCGTAGGTGGGACTAGATTGGGTTGGATTGCTGACTAGATATCGGGTCAGCATGAACGAGTTGGACCAAAGGGTCAATTTCTGTGCTGTACATCTCTATGTCTCTATGGCTGTATGAGAGGTTGCACTACTTGGGGCTGGACACGCTAGAATTTGGAAGACTGGGAGGGGATCTTATAGAAACATTAAAAATGATGAAAAGGGCAGATAAGATAAAGGCCAACTAACTGTTTCCCCTGTTGGATGAAACTAGGATTAGGGAACATGGATTCAAGATTAGGGGGAGGAGATTTAAGTCAGAGATGAGGAAGAACTTTTTTTTCTCTCGGAAAGTAGTGAATCTATGGAATTCTGTGCCCAAGGAAGCAGTAGAGGCAGCTTCATTAAATGTATTCAAGACGCAGTTGAATGGGATTGTCATGGTCAGAGAATTAAGGATAATGGGAGTACTGCAGGTAGAAGGAGCTGAGACGATGTAGAGATCAACCATGACCTTAATGAACGACAGAGCAGGCTCAATGAGCGGAATGGCCTGCTGCTGGTTCTATTAATATGGTACTATCAAAGTCTGCAACTGTAATGACATATTCTGTTACGTTGGCTCTTGAGTTCTTGAATATGGACAGTCTGCCATTTCAAAACAGTTCCATCGAAGCTGTTCCATTGCCTCCGATCAGTACGGTACCACTTCCTGTAATGGGTGCTTATTAGCCAGGAAGAGGAATACAGCATTGTGTTCTGATATTCTGAGATACAAACGAGATATGAAGCGGTAGGTTCTTTGTTGGCTGTGTAGCATGGTTGTTCAGTTGGCTCTGTAAATATAGTGAATGTGGCTGCCCTAATGATGAAAACCAACTTCGCAATTAGGTCACTGAAGAATTCATAATGGTTTTAAAATCTCGTGAATAGCAAACTGAACTCACTGGAAAAAATATGTTTATTTTCATGTTTTTTTGCGAGCTAGTGTCTCAGGGTGACTTGGACGTTGGTGCAAATAAAGTCCATTATGTCGGCTCTTGACTTGAACAGAAAATGAACTGCAACATTCATCATGATACAGATTTTGAAAGAACTGTAACACAATGTTATGATCCCATATGGTGCTAACACTGAACAAATCACAACACAGAGTGAAATCTTTCTTCAGGAGGCAAGGGATATCCCGGTTCATTTACAGTTTCCAGTTCAGGAACATGCGGATTGACTACCTTGGTATGCAATCTTTTCCACACTTGCTGATGAAGTCTGTAACTGGGGTGGCATAGTTATTTAGGTCAGCCAATGTGTTCTTGACTATGGGCCAGTCTATCTTTTCTGTGATTATAAGTTTTATTTTTGAAGTTTTACAGACTTATTTGCAACACTGACATCATTTGCAACACAGCTTTTATCGTGTCTGAGAATGTATCTCCACGAATATTGCCAATGCCACAATGGAACTGGGCTTACATCAAAATACTTTAGCCTAATTCGGCAGGGGAAGGGGGCACAGACTGTTAGTAGTGGCACTGCATCGTACAGTAAACAATCATGTCAATGAGAGTGTAGGTATATCAATTTGTAAGATGCTGTCGCATGGCCTTCACTTTCATTCTGGGAGTGTCACAGATAAACAGAAGAGCGAAGGCCATCAAAGTATGAGATAATAACCATACAAAAGACGTGGTTGAGGGAGGAATCGTGTTGGTAACTTAACATTCCAGGATATAGAAACTCCAGGCGAGAGACAATGGGGTAAAAGAGAAGGAGGTGTTGCATTGGTATTTAAGTATTCAATTAGTGCAATAATGAGAGATGATACCTTGGAAGGTAATTTGGTGCTTTCTGGATACAGCATAGGAATCAAAAAAGATCAACTACATTGTCAGATGCTAATTATAGACTTCCAGAGTGTCGAGAGGAAACTGAAGAGCAAAGTTTTACCCAATTCATGAAGGTGTGTAAAGATAAAATAAAAATGGGCAGTGATTTCAACTTGTCCATCATTAATTGTTATAGACACAGTGTTAAAGGATTCGATGGAGTGGATATCTTAAAATGCATTGACAAGCCATTTCAGGGCAATGTCCACAGAGTACAACAAGGTACAAAGTTGTTCTGGGCCTAATTCTGGGGAATGCAGCCGGATTGGTAATGCAGGTGATGATGGAGGAAGGCTGGTTGGGAGCATTTTCGTGACAGCGATCAAAACATGGTAAAAATTCAGCTTCTTATGCCCAAATAGAAATAGACAAGTTACAAAAAGGAAGGTTTGGTTTGGGAGAGGTACGCTTAGTTTAACAAGGCAGGGTACGGCCAAGGAAGAATGCGGAGAAGAGTAGTGTGGCCAGTTCTTAAAGGAAATTTGGAGGATAGAAGCCATGTTCTTTCTCGTGTGATGTGAAGACTGACAAACCTGGAGACCTGCAGATGACCAAGTATATGCAGGATACAAGATGAAGGAAAAGAGAGACTTTTAATAGGATCATCGGACCAAATCAATGAAGGCATTAGTGGAGTGTGGAAAGTTCAGAATGGAGCTTGAGAAAGCAATTAGGTAAACAAAGAGGATATATGAGAAGGCTTTGGCTGGTAAAAGTAGGGCAAGTTTCGAAATAGTCCGTAAGAATATCAGTGAAAAGAGTATGACCATGGAAAGTGTAAAGTCCAAAGAGGAAGAAGGGAGCAAATTGTGTGTGGATGAGGAGGACGTCTGGAGGGTTTAAAATAATACAGTGCATCCATCTTCACTCAAGAGACTTAGGAACTCGGAGGAGTCACTGACAGTTTCTTGATCAGTTTGGAAGTGTTTATAGGCTTAAAGATGGACAAATCATCAAGTCCAAATGAGGTGTGTCCCAGGTTACTGTGAGAGCCAAGGGTAGAGCTTGCAGGGGCTCTGACCCGAATGTTTAATTCGCCTCGGGGCACGAGAGAGGTTCCAGAAAATTGGAGGACAGGTGATGTGTTTTCAATAATTAAGAAGGGTTGTTATGAAAAGAACCAGAGAACTGCAGACCAGTGATTCTTGCATCAGTGGCAGGGAAATACTTGGAGAAACGTCTGAAGAAGAACATGTATCTTCACAGGGACTGTCAAGGCTGAAGTAGGTGAGGCAGCATTGCTTCGTCAGAGGGAGGTCATGACTTTCAAATGTCATCGTTTCTTTCTGAGGAGATGACCAGGTGTGCATGTGAGGGTTGTGCAGTTGATGCCGTTTTTATGGATTACAACAATGCTTTTGATAATGTCCCACATAGGAAACTTATCAAGAAGGCCAATGCACATGGGATCCCAGGTAGTGTGATCACGTAGATTCAGAATTGACTCAGTTCCAGGAGACTAGTCAAAAAGTTAGGCCTCATGGGATCCAGGGACAGCTCGCTAATTGGATTCAAAATTGGTTCGATAATAGGACGCAAATGGCGATAGTTGAGGATTGCTTTATGCACTGGAGGCCTGAGACTAGTCTTGTGCCACAGGGGTCAGTGGTGGGATATTTGTTCTTTGCTACTTAAGTAAAAGTTCTGGATTCAATCCACAAGGCATGATTAGTAAGCTTGCGGATAATACAAGATTTGGAGGCATTGCTGACTGCGAGAAATGCTATCAAGAATTACACAGGGATCTTGGTCAGATGGCGATGTGGGCGGGCAATTGGCAAATGGAAAGCAGAATAGGAAAACGGGATGTGTTGAATATTGGAAAAGCAAACCAAGGTAGAACGTATACAGTAACGGGCAGGGTCCTGAGGAATAAGAGGAAGTGAGGACTGCAGATGCTGGAGATCAGAGTCAAGACTGTGATGCTGGACAAGCAGAGCTGGTCAGGCAGCATCAGAGCAGCAGGAGAGTCGACGTTTTGAGAATAAGCGCTTGAGAAAAGCATGGACCAAAATATACTACAAGTACATACAACCTGAATTCTGAAGGAATGAAATCATCAAATTACATAAATTATAACATAAATAGACGCGTTAAGGCATTGAAAGCATAAAAAAAACTTCCGAAGACAAATACAGCAGTAAAATGAAGTGAACGTACTGCAGAAGCAGAATCATGCATTTTGAAGATGCGTCAATGTTAAAGATGAATAATCTATCCAGCTAACCAGTGATGCCCGCAGCGAGTAACTAACTACAATAATTACCTGGAAGGCCAATAGCTGCAAGGGCGGGATAGTAAATGGCAAACACCAACCCTCTTGGTATTCCATGCATTTCTAAGTGAAGCTCTGACCATGTCCAACACAACATTGAAAACTTAACAAATTTATACAAGTTTTCAGGCACCAGGGAGCTCATTAAACTGTTTTGTTTTCACAGTAACCAATTAACTGTAAGGAAAGAGGTGGCATCAACTGTTGATGGAATAGAATCTGCCGTTTTTTTCCTGTGGAATCGGAGATGTTTCTCAAATAAAATGTATGACAAAATACAGTTTGTTTTTCTTTGTTTTATGAAAAATGAACTCGATGTTTCGATTCTGGGTCCAGACGAAATCTTTGGGGTTAACCACTGACTTCAGTGCAGAATGCACCATTTCTCTTGAAGAATGCAAGGAAGTTCCCGCACACTGCTCTCAGAGAGTGTGATCACCAATCTGGCACAATATGTTCCTGAATCTCTGTGTGAGAAACGTAGATATTTGGAGAAGCACTGAGAGTGTCAAGAGCGCAGAATGTACTCTGTCTGGGAGATTGCAGTGTTTGTCATGAAGAGTGGTCCAGCAGCAGCATTAATATTGAACTAGTTGGGTCCTAATGCACATGGTGCAAGACTGATTCGCGGCTTGTGGGAGTGAAATAGCCGGCGGGAAATACATATTCAGACCCATCCTTGCCAGCTGAAGGTGCATTTCTCATAACAGTATTGGTAAGTGTGACCACCGCACAGTCCTTGTGGAGGCGAAGTTGTGCCTTCACATTGAGAATGTTTTCCATGGGGTTGTTTGGTACTATCGTCGTTCTAGATTGGACAAGACATGACAGATTCAGCAACTCAATTCTGGGTACCCCGAGAGCACTGTGAGCATCAATAGCCGTAGCATTGCACTCCAACGCCATCTTTAAACTCATGGCACACCATATCCCCAATCAACCATTACAATTCAGTCCAGTTCAATGGAGAGTGCATGATGGCATTTCAGGAGCAGCGGCAAGAATATATAACAATGAAGTATCTACTTGGTTGAGCTGCCGAGCAAGACATTTGGTCAACATGGACCAGTTTGGGCTAAACAACCTCTTCCCGAGGATTCTATGACACATTTTCTCCATGTCCACTTGACTATGAAAGTAGCACCAGCAGGAAATGACAGTTACACTAAAACAAGCCTTCATCCAAGAATCTAAACACTGCAGTGCTGCCACATCCAGTCATGAATGGCGGCGGAGAACTCGAGGAAGAGGCTCCACCATTATTCCCGTCCTCAATGATGGTGGAGGATAACACATCAGTCCTAAAAAATAAACCTGAAGCTTTCACAGCCACATTCAGCCAGATAGACAAAAGAAGATGACCGATCTTACCCTTCCCCAGTGCTCGCCAGTAACTTCATGTCACTCCACATGGTATCAAGAAACGATTGGAGGCACTAGATAATGCAAAGGCTATGGAAGTTGCAGAATCCGCCAATACTACTGAAGTCATGCGCTACCAAACCTGGTGCTTTCTGAGACAAGCACTTGCATTGCAGTTACAACACTGACTAATACCTGCCAGTGGGAAACTTTATTCGGGTATGCCATGTGCAGATAAAGCAGGAGAAATTCAACAGTGACAATCACGTGATCAGTAAACTGCCAGGAATCAATAAAGTAATGTAAGGTGTCATCAACAGTAGAAAATAAATAAGCCACACCTGCTCCTCACTAACATGCGGTTTGATTTGCACCAGGGCCACTTTGTTCCTGACCTCATTACAGCCTTGGTTCAAACATAGACAAAAGCGCTGACTTCCAAGGTTGAGGCAAAAGTCATAGCCCTTGATATCAAGGCCTCATTCGTTAAAGTGTCTTCAAGAAACTTGAGCAAAACTGGAATCAGTGCGCATCAGTGAGATCCTGCTGATAACGGTTGCATAATCAGTGATCTTGCAGATGCAGGTAGCACAGAATGACACCACACCGTCCTTAATATAAAGGCAGCGGAGCAAAGGGCTGAGTCCACAGCATTGTGGGGTGACGATGTTGTGGATCATTGTGCAGGAAATGCAGGTGCCCATTCTCACTGGTTACTGTCTGTGCTCAGGAAGTCAAAGATCCAATTGCAGAGAGTGGAGGAGAGACCTCGGTGCTAGACGGTGGAGAATAGTTTCCTTGAATTTATGGTGTTGAATGCGGAACTTTAGTCAATAGGTAGGAAACTGCTGTAGGTATCCTTGTTATCCAGACAGTAATGTACGGACAGGGGGATAACACCTGTTGATTGGAACTGTTGCGATGGTAGGTTATTTACAAGGGATTGAGGCAGCACGTTCTTCCCGTGTCTGTGTGGGTTTCCTCCGGGTGGTCCGTTTTCTTCCCACAGTCCAAACATGTGCAGGTTAAGTGAATTGGCTGCGCTAAATTGCCCATAGAGTTAGGTGAAGCGTTAAATGTAGGGGGGTGGGTTACTCTTCCGAGGGTCGTTGTGAACTTGTTGGGCCAAAGGGCCTGTTTCCACAATGTAAGCAATGTAATCTAATCTAAACAATGTTCAGGATATGGTCGGATGTAAGGACCGCAATTCAATTGTTAACACTGCAAGGGTAGTGCTGAGCAAACCTGGGGGTCTAAAAATAGATAGGTCCCCTGATCCTGATAGAATACCTATCAGGGTATTGAAAATAAATGGCATGAGTAGATGCGTTAGTCATAACTTAGTGAATTTCACTTGACTATGGACAGGTCCCAGTGGACTGGAAGACAGTGAATGTCTTGTTGCTGTTTAAAAAGGGGTGTAGGCCAAAGGCTTGTAACGATCGGTCAGTCAGCGTAAACTCTGTAGTTGGAAAAATGCTAGTGTTTATCATTAATGAGGAAATGCTGAGACATCTTGAAGGAAAGGGTTCCATCAGGCAGGTGTAACATGAATTCAGGAAGGGTAGGTCGAGTTTGACAAATTCACATTTGAGGATGTAACAAGTGTCGTGGGTGGAGGGGAATAGGTCGATATAGTATATTTGGTTGTCCAGAAAACGGTCGACAAGGTTCTACATAGAAGGCTCATGCATAAATTAAGAATGCATGGAGTTGTGGCGAGTGCACTAGAATTGATAGAGAACTGGTTAACCAATATAAAGTATTGAGTTGGAAGAAATGGGTGTTTCTCTGGTTGGAGATCAGTAGTGAGCAGGATGATGCAGGGGTCGGTGTTGGGCCCGCAACTGTTCGTGGAATATATAAATGATTGAGAAGAGGACTCCGAGTGTAATGTATCCAAGTTTGCTGATGAAACTTAATTGAGTGGAAAAGAAAACTGCGCAGAGAGATTTCGATAGGGTAAGTGAGTCGTCAGGGTTCGAGCAGATGGAGTACAATGTTGTTAAATGTAGGTTGTCCACTTTGGAAGTAAAAGTAGCAGGTAAATGTATTATTTAAATTGTGAAAGATTGCTACATGCTGCTGTGCAGAGGAATTCAGTAATGCTTGCAAATGATTCGCTAAAAGTTGATTTACAGGGGCAGCAGGTGATCCGGAAAGCAAATGGAACGTTGGCTTTCATTGCTGGAGAGATGCGACAGGCAATGAACTGCAACACTGAGCATGATGCATACTTTGACAGAAATGTAACACAATATTATTAGCCCATATGGTGCTAACACTGAACAAAACGGATACCAGAGTGAAATCTTACTTGAGTAGGTAAGGGATATCCCGGTTCATTAACGTTTTCCATTTGACTTTTGGGCACGCAATCTTTTCCACACTTGCTAATGACACCTTTAACTGGAGTGGCATAGATGTTTCAGTCAGCCATTGTGTTCTTAAATATGGGCCAGTCTCCATGATTACGAGGTTTATTTTTGAAGTTTTACTGTGTCAGTATTTCAATACAGTTAATCCCAAAATGAAACAAATTTGTCGAGATTTAATATACAACAAATTGCAAAAATTACTCATTTCCCCAGAAATATCATGTGCAGCCCATCAACCCCAATAACGTATCACTGCTTCATTCGCTTTAAAATGTCTTACTGAAACAATTGGCCACACATTCGCCCGATGCTATTATTTTTATTTCTTCCAACGAAACATGAATGCATAATAACTCAAACACACCACACATTCCATTGTCTGGCATTTGAGAACGAATAAGACTTTTCAGTTCTGATAATCTGAATTTAAATCCAGTTCTTGCAGCTCAGAAATTCCCTTGTCAGATAAGAGGCTTACAACAAAGAAAGAAAAGCCTGTCCTTTCGCGAATATAAAATATTACTTCTGAACTGATCCTGTTCTTCATTTGTAGCGATGTCTCATTATAATGTTGCAGAAGTTCAAATTTGTGAATACATCATCAAGCATTCGCTTCTTCACCTTCCTAGTGACTGGACTTAAATTGTACAGTCCCCTGATTTCGAGGTCTTCAGTTAAATGCTGCAGATGAATTTCCGGCCTCCTGTTATGTGCAGCATCATATCACACTGCCGTTTGTGAACAGACCCAAAAGGCACAAATCACTGGCCACCATTCTCCACAGTCTGCATTGCGATTGGAAATCTTCTCTTTGCAGACAGTGATGCACTGGTTGACTGTTACGTGACAAAATCGACTAATGCTAACTTTTAGAATTAATGGCGAAGTCTGAACCTCGATACTTTTTAAAATAAACGGAGAACTATCTGGAGAAACCTAGTTTAAATCAGTGCAATTACTCTGCGAGGAACTAAAACTATGCATTTAAAGCTTCCATTTCAAATCTCTTGAATTTCAGATTGGCAGTTTAATTTAAATGTCAGGTAGTTACACATAAGAACACTAAATAATATCAGCTTAAATAATAATCAATATTTTATATTGTCCTTTTGGAAGAGAATGTTTCATAATGAAATACACCTAGATTTCCATAGCTGCCACAACTACTGCGATGATTGTTCCCTGTACGCTAACTGAGAGCATATCTATAGAAGCAGAAATGAGATTACCGTCTTCTTAATGTTCTTCACTTAAATTCTGACATGTTGGGACAGTAGTCAATTAGGAGTTGCCACAATTAAAAGCCAGCTGCCATAATTTGCAAAAACCGCAGCATTGACCTCGCAACAAATGACACTGGAATGGCAAATGGATTTGCCTGAACTCATTGATGTGTGTTGAGACATTCTGCTTCCTGCTGTCGTGGTTCATACTGCTTTACTGCTCTGTTACAGCGGGCAAACTGTGTTATGATTTCACATCCCGAAATATCTGCAGAATTCAAAGAGATCTCGGGGCCACAAACATTCAGGCCAGGAGAGTGTACAATATTAAATTTTCAGCCTTTAATTCGACTGAATGCTATTGATGTGATCAGCAAGAAATGTCCCAGATAGTATCACCATTCGTTGCCAGAACAATGTCAGATTCACGTTACACCACAGTACAGTGTGAATTTCTCAGTGATTGTTGCAGAATCAGTGCAGAGAACGGCAAGCGCCATGCCTTTTACAGAATCACGTCTTCATACAAGAACATGGATGTCATGTGCCTGTGAGAGTGATGATTTGATTTCATTAATTGTCGTCACATGTACCTGAGTACAGTGTAAATTTTTGTATTGTGATCATTGCAAGAAGATCAGACTTAACAAGGACATACAGATTCTAAACTGTTCAGACAGAACAAGATTATGTTTGTGCAGGAGGTGAATAAATAAGGTCCACATTAGTAAGATCAATGGTATTTGAATTTGGAGAGGTTGGTTCAGCTGTAGAAAAACAGCAAGGAAGTTGTTCATCAACCTGCTCCAGCCTGTTTTTGTGTGTGTTTTTGTTGAACGTTTGTCTTCATGTTCACGTATGTTCAATATGTGCTTTGGAGGAAATGATATACCAGTAGGGGAAGAGAGCTCAAATGAAAAGTCAACGGTCAAGGACAGGAGGCAGTATGTTCATCCCCAAATCTGTGAATGTAATGGCCCTACGGTGGGAAGGAAAGGAGGTAGACCATTTACTCATGATGCTAGGCAAGTGACGTCAGATTAGAGGTAATTACCGAATGGAGAGGCTTGAGAGACAAGCTGTGCGTCAAAAGGTATATTGCTCACGTAAGCACGACCAGCAGCTAAAGACCTAAATGATGACCAGTCAGAAACGTCGTTTGTCCTCTCGTCATTTCTCTCTCTCTCTCTTGCAGATCATGTAAATCTGCAGCTCGATTCTGAGTCCCTGGAAAGTTCCTCCACTTCAAAAGACCAAAAGGCCTCTTGGTACATATTGGATAACACTCACAAAGTTTCCACCAGAAAACTTACCCTCGAGTCGGCAAGTGTGGCATGGTAGTGTTAATAGCAAGCAAGCAGATGAGTGCAGAACAGACAAAATGCAGGAGCAGAAACAGACAGTAATGGCTCCGGCCAATCACATTCTAAAAAAATAGAAGAGCGTCAGGGGAATAGTTAGTCAGAAGCTGATATTAACTTGAAGTTAGCATGAATGGTACAGGGGAATGTATAGGAAAGAAATATGGAGAATTTTGACTTAGATTCAAACGGAATGCGAAGATGATGCCAGGATTCCGATTAGAAAAGGGAAGTGAGTGTAGTGTTTTTCAGGCACGTCCACAACCTATGAATGAATACATGCTTAAACATACAAACCAATAAATATATATGCATATATAAATAATTCCATTCATCAATTAATACATCATTTGCTTTTGTCGGATATATCAACATCTGAATACAAATCCTGGACTGTGGGGGTGCAATGTCCTCTGTTCATTCAACAACTTTCACTTTGGATGAAGGTTTAAGCCGAGTGAACTTGTGGTAACATAAATGCATTGGTCAGTGGGTAAACATGCTGGACAATAATGCACAGCTAGTGAAGTTTTGCCTATCTTCAGATTTTGAACATTTGAATGAATACTCTCAGCGGATATTTCATCCCATTCCTTAACTCGACTCTGATTTTTCTTTGGGTCCCAGCATAAATGAATGGATTGATACATGAAGTCAAGAAGACAAGCATGTATCCGGTTTCTTCAAGAAGAAATAAACCTTCACCGAAATCGGATCCTGAGAATTAAGCAACTTTAGCAACTCCGATATAGATAATCGTTAGTACAAATAACAAATATAACAGGATAAAAGTGCCTGAGATGGTGAAAAGTAAAACAATTGATTTTCTTCGCTTATCCATTTCGGGATCACCATGATTCATCCTGTTGTTGTGGACCCGCAGTCTCCTGCGGACTCTGTTAGCCAATAGAATGTGTCTGACGGTCAGAATATTCAGCAGTAAAATCAGAATAAAGGGGAGACAGGGGTTTACAATGGGCCGCACCCAGTCATACACAGTCCAAGCTGGTGAAGTGTAAAATATTAATCTTACACTGCAAAACCAAGGTATATTGTTAACTATGTACATGGGTTTGAATCCAAAATACGCAAAGGCATTTTTTAAACAGGTCAGTGCAGACACAATTCCGATCACACGCACTGCCACCTTTTCCGTGCAATACTTTATTTTTACCTTCTGGCAACAAATAGCCACAAATCTATCAAAGGTGAAAGCCACTGTGAACCAGGCAGAGCTGTCAATAGCTGCATAACTAAAGGCCATTCGGGGGCTGCATACTGGTGTGATAAACAGGAAGCTGTATGGGAAATAAATCCCAGCAATCCGGTTTAATATTACACCCGTGACGATGAGCATCAGATCCGTTATTGCCATTGACACCAGGTAGTACGTAATACATGCAGAGAGACCGCATCTTCTTCTGCACAGGATGACAATCACTGCCAGATTAGCTGGAACAGAGACAGCAAGAGAGACAGTCACTCTGACATACAGAATGAATGTGTGTGACACTGTGTGAATCTATAAGTTAGATTTTGACTCCAAATGGAATCATACATTTTAACGATGCTGTTTATTTTTGTGACGTGAACTTGATTTTTACAGCAGTGATATTAATGTAAGTCTGTCGTCGTGAGTAGCTTTCTTTCTTGATTATATGTTTTTGGTTTCAGTTATATCTCTTGATAAAACTGAAAATATAAGCCACAGTTATTAATCTAACCCGGGGCCGTGTTTTGTCGAGAAATAAGGCACTGTTATTTTCTGGGTTTGGAGATTGTGAAGGAGCAAAAATGGCCTTGAGTAGACTGATATACGCTTCTTGTCAGATTTAGGAGTTCAAACAGAGTTTAAGATTACTGTGGATTACATCTACCATAATTGCTGTTGGTTGTGAATCTTATCCGACCGAATGCATCGGTTGGAGAGACAGTTAGAAGCAATGAGGAATTTGCAACAGCAACAGCATGTGTTGGATTTCAGTTATAGGAAGGGGGGGTGGGGGGAAGTCACAGCCACAGTCACATAGATGGGTTAACTTCAGGAAAGGTAAGAGAGATAGACAGGTTGTGAAGGTGTCTCCTGTGGCCATACGCATGTAAAACTAGTATTCTGTTTTGAAAAAAGTAGGAAATGAAGGATTTTCAGTGCAACATAGCACGAACAGCCAGGTTTCTTGTATTGACACAGGCTCAAATGCAACGAGGGTTCCATCCGGTTCGAAGAGATCAATTTTGTTCGGGGATTCTCTAGTCTGAGGTATAGACAGACGTTTCTGTGGCCAGCAGCGAGAAATCAGAATGGTGTGTTGCTTTCATGGTTCCAGGATCAAGGATGTGTCGGGGGGTGGGGGTGGGTGGGTGGGTGCAGAATGTTCTCAACGGGGAGAGGTGACAACAAGAGGTCTTTGTCCACATTGGAACCAATGACATAGGAAGGGAAAAGGTTGAGATTCTGAAGGGTGATTACAGAGAGTTGGGCAGGAATTTGAAAAGAAGGTTCTCAAGAGTAGTAATATCTGGATGACTCCCGGTGCTCCGAGCTAGTGAGGGCAGAAAGAAGAGAATAGAACAGATGAATGCATGGCTGAGGAGCAGGTTTATGGGAGAAGGCTTCCCGTTTTTGGATCATTGGAATTTCTTTTGGGGTAGAAGTGACATATCCAAGAAAGACGGATTGAACTTAAATTGGCAGGGGACTATTATACTTTCAGGGAGATTGATTAGAGCTGCTCAGGAGAATGTAAACCAGGAACGAGGAGGGGCGGTGGGAGTGAAGGTGGGACCCAGGGAGATAGTGAGGAAACTGAAGAATCTGAGATTGGTACAGTTGAGAACAGAAGAGTCTCAAGCAGTCAGGGCAAGCAGGGACAACGTCGGAAGAAGTAATTAAATCGCATTTATTTCAATGCAAGGGGCCTAACAGGGAAGGCAGATGAATTCATGGCGTGGTTAGGAACATGGGATTGGGATATCAAAGTAATTACAGAAACATGGCTCAGGGATGGGCAGTACTGGCAGCTTAATGTTCCAGGAAAGAAATGCTACAGGAAGGACAGAAAGGGAGGCAAGAGAGTCGAGTGAGTGGCGTTTTTGATCAGGGATAGCATTACAGCTGTGATGGAAAGGATACACCAGATCTAAATGTTGAAGTTCTAAATTGGAGAAAAGCAAATTTTGACGGCATTGGGCAAGAACTTTCAAATGCTGATTGGAAGCAGATGTTTGTAGTTAAAGGGATAGCTGGAAAATGCAAAAGCTTCAGGAATAAGTTAACGAGAATCCAGTGAAAGTATATTCTTGTTCGAGTTAAAGGAAAGGCTGGTTGGTATGGGGAATACTGGATGACTAATGAAATTGAGTGCTTGGTAAAGAAAAAGAAGGAAACATATATAAGGCTTGCACAGGATAGATTGTGTGAAATCTTAGAAGACTATGAAGGCAGTATACTTAATTATACTTAAGAGGGAAATCAGGAGGGCAAAAATGGGACATGAGATAGCTTTGACAAATAGAATTAAGGAGAACTCAAAGACTTATTACAAAAACATTAAGGACAAAACGGTAACTAGGGAGAGAGTAAGGCACCTCAAATATCAGCAAGGCGGCGCAGAAAATGGGGGAAATAATAACCGAATATTTATTGTGGAAAAGGATGTGGAGAATATAGAATGCAGGGAAATAGATGGTGACACATTTCAAAATGTCCATATTACAAAGGAGGAAGTGCTCGATGTCCTGAAACTCAGAAAGGTGGATAAATCCCCAGGACCTTTCAGGTGTACTCCACAACTTTATGGGAAGGTAGAGAAGACATTGCTGGGCCACTTGGCAAGGTATTTGTATCATCGATAGTCACAGGTGAGGTGCCGGAAGACTGGAGGTTGGTTAATGTGGTGACTGTATAAGAAGTGTGATAAGGACATGCAGGAGAACTATAGGTCAGTGAGCCTAACGTCAGTGGTGGACAACTTGTCTGAGGGAATCATGAGGGGCAGGATGTACATGTATTTGGAAATGCAACGACTGATGAGAGATAGTCAACATGGATTTGTGCATGGGAAATCATGTCTCACAAACCTGACTTGGTTTTTTTGAAGAAATAACAAACAGTATTATGAGGGCAGAGCGGTAGATATGATCTACATGGTCTTCACTAAGGCATTCGACAATGTTCCCCATGGGAGACTGGTTAGCAAGGAATACAGGGATAACGAGCCATTGGACGCAGAACTGGCTCAAAGGCAGAAAACAGACGGTGATGTTGAAGGGTTGTTTTTCAGACTCGAGACCTGTGACCAGTGGAGCGCCACAAGGATCGGTGCAGGGTCCACTGCCTATTGTCATTTGCATAAATGACTTGGATATGCGCTTAAGAAGTACAGTTAGTAAGATTGCAGATGACACCAAAATTGGCGGTGTAATGGACAGCAAAGAGGGTTACCTCAGATTAGAACAAAATCTGGCCCAGATGGGCCAAAGGACTGAGAAGTGGTAAATGCAGTTTAAATCTAAATGAATGCGAAGTTCTGCAATTTGGGAAAACAAATCTTAGCAGGACTCATACAATTAACAGTAAGGACCTCGGGAGTGTTGCTGAACAAAGAGACCTTGGCGTGCATGTTCATAACTCCTTGAAAGTGGAGTCGCAGATAGATAGTATAGTGAAGAAGGCGTTTGGTCAGAGTATTGAGTACAGGAGTTGGGAGGTCATGTTGCGGCAGGGCAGGACATTAGTTAGGCCAGTGTTGGAGTATTGCATGCAATTCTGGTCTCCTTCCTATTGGAAAGCTGTTGTGAAACTTGAAAGTGTTCAGAAAATATTCACAAGAATGTTTTTTGATTAGATTAGATTACTTACCGTGTGGAAACAGGCCCTTCGGCCCAACAAGTCCACACCAACCCGCCGAAGCGCAACCCACCCATACACCGACATTTACTCCTTACCTAACAATTCACCTGACCCGCACATCTTTGGACTGTGGGAGCACCCGGAAGAAACCCACGCAGACACGGGGAGAACGTGAGTCGCCGGAGTTGGGAATTGAACCCGGGTCTCAGGCGCTGTGAGACAGCAGTGCTAAACACTGTGCCACCGTGCATCCCACTACAATGTAACGCTTACTAGGTTGGTACAAATAACTGATCTCTGTCATTCTGTTATGATTAGATTCACTACAGGGGTGTGGAAACAGGTCCATCAGCCCAACTAGTCCACACCGACCCTCCAAAGAGCAATCCATCCATACCCATTCCCCGACATTTATCCCTCACTAATGCACCTAACACGACGTGCAATTTAGCATGGACAATTCACTAACCTGCACATCTTTGATCTGTGTGAGGAAACCCAAGCAGACACAGGGAGAATGTGCAAACTCCACACAGACAGTTGTTCGAGACAGGAATTGAACCCAGGTCCCTGGCGCTGTGAGGCATCAGTGCCAACAACTGAGCCACTGTGCCTCCCAAGAATAATTAAAACAGAAAACATGCAAGTTGTACAATCAGCTGTGATACATCTTTAATGCATAGAAACAATAGAAGATATGAACAATGTGAAATAATGTCCAATGGAAGGACGAGAAGGAAATCTCAATTCAGCAGTAAGAAATTCAGAACCTTTAGTGATGGAACATGTGAAAGAGGAGAGATCGGTTGAAACAGTGACTATTAGTGACAGAGGACAGAATTGTTGTGGTGTGAGGTCTGGCCAAACACATACCAGTCAGTATAAGGTGTTGTTCAGATTAATCACGTATCTATTAATCTTTCAATGCTTAATGATGCTCCTTCAACAAATTCATCCGGAAACTGATTGAGATAGCTACGATAAACATGAAAGATGACAGTTAATCTATTCACCTTCATTAGGAATGTACATTACGTGGTCCACAAAGAAATGCAAGGAAACCCAAACATGGAACTTCTGGTCAATGAGCAAAACTACTACTGACAATGGTTCATGTCCCGTCAGATGGAGAGAATTTTCTTGTTTCAGCCAAATGGATCACTGTCAAATTTGATGTTTACTGTGTCACCGTCGAAGTCAATGCAGTGATAGATTTACATTTATGACGTGATATCATGAGAAGAATTCACTTATTGTGTAGTCATAGACTCGCTAACATTAAGGGCAGTTAAATGGGCATTGGATAAACACAAGGATAAAAATGCAATAGTGTGGGTTAGATGGCCTTCAGATTGGTTGCACAGGTCGGTTCAACACCGAGTGCCAAAGGCCCTGTACCACGTTGCATTGTTCTATGTTCTATGTGACAATGGAAATAACACCATGGGCCGACATCAGCATGCTAATTACGGTACAGTCATTCGCCACATGGACTGTGTGAAAAATGCTGTGGCCCTTTATTTACAAGGAAATAATAATTTGATTGGCACGTTTAATTACAATACTGACACCATTTGCAACACAGTTTTAAACGTGTATGAAAATTTTTCTTGAGGAATGTTGCCAATGCCACAATGTAACTGTGTTCACATCAAAATAATTTAGCTTAATTCGGCAGGGGGAGGGGCCACAGACGGTTAGCAGAATATGGGCGTCGCATTGTATGGGAAACAATCAACTCAATGAGAGTGCAACGATATCAACTTTCAAGGGGCTAAGGCATGGCTGGTTGGCTTTTACTGTAATTCTGAGAGAACCACAGACAAAGAGATGAACTAAAGTCATGCAAGTCTGAGATTGTAACTATCCTAACGACGTGGTTGAGGGACGGGCAGGGTTCATATCCCAACATTCCAGGATATAGAATCTCCAGGCGACAAACAAGAAGGTCAAAGAGGAGGAGGTTTTGCAGCACTACTTAAGGAGTGAATTCCTGCAATAGCGAGAGATGATATCTTGAAAGGTGCATTGTTGATTTCTAGATACAGCATAGGAATTAAAAAGGAAGTAAAAAGCTTCATCTGCAATGTTTCGTGTTTATTATAGATTTCTGGAGTGTAGGCAGGAAACTGTGGAGCACATTTGTGCTCAATACATGGAGATGTGTAAAAATTAACAACAAAAGGTGCAGTGATTTCATCGTTTCCATCGTTAACTGCTGTAGACACAGTGTTAAGGAATTGGATGGAGTGGATTTCTTGAAATGTGTCGACAAGCAGTTTACAACCAATATGCACAGGGTGCACAGAGTTGTTTTGGAACTAATTCTGGGGAATGAAGCCGGGCAGCTAATGCAGGTGGTCATGTGGGAGTGGTGAGTGCTCACTTTTTCACGATAGCGATCAAAGCATGGTAAAAAATTAAGCCTCTTCAAGACAAAAACAGACAGTTAAGTTTAAAAAACGGAAGTTTTGGATTGGGCGGGTGTAGCGCTTAGTTAAATAAGGAAAGGTCTGTCCAAGCTCGATGAAGGGGAAAAGCATTTGGATCGGTTCAAAGGGAAATGGGTAAAATAGACGCACAACATTCTCGTTCTACGGTGGTCACAAGACCAACAAGCCAGGAGACCTGTGAATGAACTCTGGGTGCTTTCATCACAGAGAGATCATGCCTTCCAAATTTTATAGTTTTTTTGAAGATAGGACCACGTGTGTCCATGAGGGTAGTGCAGTGAATGTAGTTTACATGGAGTATAAAAAAGCTTTTGCAAATGTCCACATTGGTGACTTACCAAAAAAGGCCTAAGCACATGGGATACAAGGGAATTTGATCAAGTGGATACAAAATCGGTTCATTTCCAGGAGACTAGTCTGGAAGTTTAGATCACGTGCAATTCAAAGAGAGCGAGATGAGTAGATTGAACGTTGGCTCGATAGAGGGACGCAACGGGAATGATTGTGGACTTCAGGTCTGTGATTAATGTTGTGTCAAATGGGTAGGTGCTGCGTTATTTGTTATTTGGTATTTCCTTAAATGATCTGTCTGCGAATGCAGTAGGCATGATCAGTAAGTTTGCAAATGACACCATATTAGGAGGCATTGTTGACAGCGAGGAAGGTCATTAAAAACTACAGAGGGATCTTGGTCAGTTGGGGAAGTGGGAAGACGATTGGCAAATGTAATTCAATACAGAGAAATGTGAGGTGTTGCACACTGGAAAGTCAAACCACGGCAGAACTTCTACAGAAAACGGTCAGTTCCTGAATAGAAAGAGAAAGTGAGTACTGCCGATGCTGGAGATCCGAATCAAAAGGTGTGGTACTTGAAGAGCACAGCTGGTCAGGCAGCATCCGAGGAGCAGGAGAGTCAACGTTTTGAGAATATGCATTCCTGATGACGAGCTGATGCTCGAAACGTCGACTATCCTGCACCTCGGATGCTGACTGACTGGCTGTGCTTTTCCAATAGTACAGATCCTGAGGAGTGTTGTCGAATTGAGGAGTACATGTACATTGTTCGGAGAAAACGGCTTCAAAGGAAACAGAGTGGTGAAAAGGGATTTAGCGTGCTCTCCTTCATCAGTCAGGGCGTAGAGTAAAGGAAATGGAGCATTATGTTACAGTTCTCTCAGTTATTTGTGAGGTGGCAATTAGAGTATATTATCCATGTTATACAAATGTTTTGTTAAACCTTAATATATTACATGAATGTACACTTTTAATTCAGAGAAAATTAAATCATCAAATTGAATGAAGTATAGATGCATTAAGACATTGAAAGAATTTAAGAAACATTCCAAACACAAACACATCAGCCCAATGAAATAAATCTACTCACGAAGTGGAATAATACATCACATGAAACGGGACAATGAGTAAAGACTCTTTGAAGATGGATGACTGTTAAAGTGGGAGAATAGATGCAGCTAACCAGTGATTCCCGCAGCGAGTAACTAACTACAATAATTACCTGGAAGGCCAATAGCTGCAAGGACGGGATAGTAAATGGCAAACACCAGCCCTCTTGGTATTCCATGCATTTCTAAGAGAAGGTCTGAACATGTCCAACACAACATTGAAAACCTGGTAATTTTATACAAGGTTTCAGGCTCCACGGAGCTAATTGGTTTCTACAGTAACCAATTTACTGTAAGGAAAGCGGTGGGATCAACTATTGCCCAGCTGCTCCTTATGTTTTGACAGAATAGTTTTTTTTCATAGAACCAGGGATGTGTCTACAACAATGTCCGGCATAATCCAGTTAGTGTTTCGTTTTCTTTGAAAAACGAGCGAGTTGTTTCAATACTGGAAACAGACCAAATCAATGGGAGTAACCACTGACTTCAATCAGAAACGCACATTTTTCTTGAAAAACGCAAGCAAGTTCAAGTAGACAGCTCTCAGAGAGTGCGATCACCAATCAGGCACAATGTGTTTCTAAGTCTCTGTGAGAATAACTTAGACACTTGGAGAAGCACTGAGGGTTGCAAGGGCGCAGAATGCACTGGGTCTGGGGATTTCAGTGTTTGACATGAAGAGTGACTCAGCAGCAGCAGCATTCAGACCGAACTGGTTGTTTAATAATGTCCATGATTGCTAAACTAGTGTGTGACTGATGGGGTCTGAACCAACCAGAGGGAAATACATATTCGACCTCATCTTTGCCAGCTGCAGATGCATTTGTCAGACAGTATCGGTAAGAGTGACCACCGTACAGTCCTTGACAACGTAAGTTCGTGTCTTCACAATGAGAATTCTCTCCATGGTGTTGTGTAATACCATCACCATACGACATGGGGGACAAAATTTGTTCAGATCCACCAGCACAATTCTGGGCACCAGGGGGCGCTATGAGCATCTATAGCGGTAGAATGGCACTCCAGCACAATTTTCAACCTCATCGCATGTCATATACCTCAATCAACCATTGCAATTAAAACAAGTTCAATGTAGAGAGCAGGAGGGCACACCAGGAGGAGCACCAAAAATATATAACAATGAGGTGTCTCCTTGGTTAAGCTACAAAATAGGACATTTTGGTCAGATTGGACCAGTTTTTGGTAAGGACCTTTTCCCGTGCTGTAGGACTCTATGAATCTATGACTACATGATCAATTGTACATGAAAGCAGCATCAACAGCAAGTGGTAGTCAAAACGAAACAAGCTGACAACCAGTAATCTCAACTCTGCCATTTCATACACCTCTGGAGGAATAGAGGCAGTGTTGTGCTTTTAACAGTACCATGAAACTGGGTTGACAAGGGAAGATTGTTGGTTTTCAATAATTCTCAGGACTCGAGTATCTACATCTTAGCATCATTGATGTATATAACCCCTGGCCCAAACCCCCAACCCCACCCCACCCCACCTCACCCCAAAGGTATCAATGATCAGTGCGTTCGTCTTTCAGACATTCAGGGACCGATAGGTATTTTCACTCATGTTTGCAAGCATTCAATCTTTTATCTCTATTCTTTCTCACCTTTGTTCGAGATCTTGCTTATGATGACGGTATCATCAATGATCTTGTAGACGGGGCTCGCACAGAATGTGGCCACACAGTCATGAGTACAGAGGCAGCGTAGCAAAGGGAGTGGAGTGGCGAATTTGAAAATTATTGTGCGGAAAGTGTGAGTGCCCATTCTCACAGATCGCTGTCTGTGGTCAGGAAGTCAAGGTTCCAGTTATAGAGGGTGGAATAGAAACAGAGGTGTCGGAGTCTGGAGGCTAGTTTCATTGGAATTATGGCGTTGAAGGCAGAAATCAAAGTCAATAGGTGGGAGACTGAGTTTGTAACCCTTGTTATTCAGGAATGAGTGCAGTTCCAGGTAGATGGCATCTGTCAGGTGAATCTGGGAGGCTAGCGTTGATGTTAGCCTTGACTGACCCCTTGCAGCACTTTATAAAAATGGAGGTCAGCTGTACTGGGCTGTAGTCACTGGGAATACTGAAGAAGATTTCTGTGGCACTGGGATGATGGCGATGTTCTTGAATCAGATGGAGTCTTCAATTCATTACAAGGAGAGATTGGAAATGTCAGCAAACATGCCCTTCAGCTGGTACGCACAGGATCTGAATGCATGGCCAGAGACTCCACCTGAGACCATCGCTTTAGTTGGGTTCACTCTCAAAAAAGCCTCTGTGTGTCTGCTGCGGGGACTGGTGGAAGAGGTATGGCGAAGTCTCTTGGACAAGGGGACATCATTTGAATGAACTGCTGAAGCATAAAATGTGTCTGAACTCTTTAGGCAGGGATGCGGTTTTGTCTGATACTCTGTACCTTTCTGCTCTGAAGCTCATTTGTTCGCACAAACCTTCCCACAGATGGTAGGAGTCCATGCAGTTAGTTTGGGTCACTAATGTAGTCGGTATTGCCACTTGACATTTCTAATTGCCTGACAGAGCATTTCCTATGAAAGGTCATGATCATCACATTTGAATACCTCACAAACAGACTTCAGGAGTGAAGGGCTCTCCCACTTCATCCATTGTGACCAGTTGAGCAACATACAGGTTAACATTTTTGGCACTCAAACGTTTCCACACTTGTTGATGCCAAAGAATAATGTTAGGTTATGTCCGGAGGTGAGTACCACAAGTCAATTGGTAACACGTCAGTGATAGTGTTCCGCATACCTGAGGATCGAAAGGTAAGTAGGTTCCCTGGTCCTGATGCAATGCATCCCAGGGTACAGAAAGAAATGATGGAAGTTATAGTAGATGCATTAGTGGTAAATTACGAAAACTCACTGGACTCCGGGCAGGTCGCACTGGACTGGAAGCCAGCAAATGTCGCCGTGTTGTTTAAAAAAGGGTGTAGGCACGAGGCTTGTAACTGTCGGAGAAAGTGAGAACTGCAGATGCTGGAGATCAGAGCTGAAAATGTGCTGCTGTACAAGCGCAGCGCGTCAGACAGGATCCAAGGAGCAGGAGATTCCGTATTCGTCCGTGAGCCCTTCTTCGATTCCTGAAGAAGTGCTCATGCCCGAAACATGATTCTCCTCCTCCTTGGATGCTGCCTGACCTGCTGCGCTTTTCCAGCAACACGTTTTCAGCGCTGGTAACTCGGCCAGTCAGTTTCACATCTGCAATCGAGAAAATGCAGATTTATATCATTAAAGAATAAAAAGTGAGATGTCTGGATAGAGACGGTTGCAACAGGTACGAGCAGGATAGATTCAGGGAGGGATGGTTGTGTTTCACAAATTCACTGGAGTTCGTCGAGAATGTGACAAGCGGAGTGGATGGAGGGGAACAGATGGATGGTGTATATTAAGGTTACCTAAGGCGTCCGGGAAGAATCATCTATCAGATATGAACGCATGGAGTTGTAGGGAATGGACTAGCATGGATAGAGGACTGATTAATCAATAAAATGCAGAGAGTGGGGATAAATGGATCTTTCTCTGGTTGGAGATCAGTGGTGACCAGCGTGCAACAGGCGTCGTTGTTGGCCCAGCGACTGTTCATGTCATAAATGGTTTGGAAGAGGAAACTGATTATAGCCTGTCCAGGTTTGCCGGTGACACTGAGTGGAGTGGAAAGACAAACTGGGCAGAGAGATTTAGAGAGTTTAAGGGAGTGTGTAAGGGTCTGGCAGATGTAATTAAAAAGTAAATGGGTGAGTGCCCGCTGTGGAAGTAAACATAGTAGGTCAGAATATTATTGAAATGGTGAAAGGCTGCAGCATGCTGTTGTTCAGAGTGACGTGGGAGTGGGTTGTACATGAATTGCGAAAAGATGATTTGCAGGTGCAACAGGGAATCAGGAAGGCAAACGGGATATTGGTTTTCATTGACAGAGGGATTGAATTTAAGAGCAGGGAGGATCTGCTGCAATTGCAGAAGGTGATGGCAAGGCCGCACCTGGTGTACTGTGCGCATTTCTTGTGCTCCTTACTTGAGGAGAAAAAGAGGTCTGCAGATGCTGGAGATCAGAGCTGAAAATCTGTTGCTGGAAAAGCATCCGAGGAACAGGAGATTCGACGTTTCGGGCATAAGCCCTTCTTCAGGAATGAATATAATGATTTTAGATGCGGTACAGAAGAGGTTCTCCAGGTTGATTCCAGAGATGAGGGAGTTACCCGTTGAGGAGAGCATTTTGCACCAGTATTTACTGTGGAAAAGGACATGAAACATATAGAATCTTGGGAAATAGATGGTTATGTCTTGAAAAATGTCCATATTTCAGAACAGGAACTGCTGGATATCTTGAAACGCATGAAAGTGGATAAATCACCTGGACATGATCAGGTGCATCCCAGGAATCTCTGGGAATCAAGCGAAGTGATTGCTAGGCCTGTTACTGAGATATTTGTATCTTCGATAGTCTCAGTTGAGGCGCCAGAAGACGGCAGGTTGGCTAATATGATGCCACTGTTAAAGAAAGATCGTCAGGACAAGCTATAGACCAGTGAGCCTGACGTGGTCAAGATGAATTTGGGCGTGGAAAATCATGTCTCACAAACTTGATTGAGTTTTTTGAAGAAGTAACAAAGATGATTTATGAATGCAGAGCAGTAGATGTGATCTATATGGACTTCAGTGTGGCGTTCACAAGGTTCCCAATGGGAGACCAGTTAGCAAAGTTAAATCTCATGGAATACCGTGACAATTAGCCAGTTAGATACAGAACTGTCTCAAAGGTAGAAGCCAGAGGGCGGTGGTGGAAGGTTGTTTTTCAGAGTGGAGGCCTGTGATCAGTGGAGTGCCACAAGAATCGGTGCTTGGTCCACTACTTTTCATTATTTATATGAATGATTTGGATGTGAGCATAAGAGGAATAGTTAGTAAGTCTGCAGATAACACCAAAATTGGAGGTGTTAGCTCTGAAGGTTACCTCAGATAACACAGAATCTTGATCGGGTGGGCCAATGGGCTGAGAAATGGCACATGGAGTTTTATTTAGATAAATGTGAAGTGCTGCATTTTGGGAAAGCAAATGTTCGCAGGACTTATACACTTAATGGTAAGGTTCTAAGGAGTGTTGCTGAACAAAAAACTTTGGAGTGCAGGTTCATAGCCCCTTGAGAATGAAGTCGCAGGTAGATAGGATAGTGAAGAAGGTGCTTGGTATGCTTTCCTTTATCGTTCAGTGTATTGAGTACAAGAGTTGGGAGGTCACGTTGCGGATGTATAGGACATTGCTTGCAATTCTGTTCTCCTTCCTGTCAGAAAGATGTCGTGAAATTCAAAAGGGTTAAGAACTTATTTACACGTATGTTGCCAGGGTTGCAGACTTTGAGGTACAGTGAGAAGTTGAATAAGCTATCACTGTTTTCCCTGGAGTGTCAGAGGCTGAGGGCTTACCTTGTAGAGGTTTACAAAATCATGAGTGGCGTGGATTGGATAAATTGAACTGGAGGGCAGAGCTTTAGGGTGAGAGGGAATAGGTATAAAAGAAACCCAAAGAGCAATCATTTCACACAGAGTATGATACGTGTATGGAATGAGCTGCCAGAGGAAGAGGTGAAGGCTGGTAACATTGCAACATTTAAACGGCATTTGGATGGGTATATGAATAGAATGTGTTTAGGGGGATATGTGCTAGGTGCTGGCAAATGGGACTAGATTGGGTTGGGATATCTGGTCAGCATGGATGAGTTGGACCGAAGGGTCTATTTACCTGTTGTATACCTCTATGACTCTATTACTCTATTCTTCTGTGAAAAGTTCAGTAGCCTGGGACTGTACGAGCTAAAAGTTGGAAGACTGAGAGGGGATATTAGAGCTAAATGTAAATGATGAAATTGATAGATAATATAAAGGCCGACAAACTCTTTCCCTGCTGGGTGAGACTAGGACTAGGGAACATGGACTCAAGATTACGAGAGTAGATTTAAGACAGAAACGAGGAAGAACAGCTTCTCGCAGAAAGTAGTGAATCTATGGAATTTTCAGCCCAAGGAAGTAATAGAGGCAGCTTCATTATATATATTCAAGACACAGTTAGATGGGATTTTCAGGGTAGGGAAATTTAAGGTTATGGGCATAATGCAGGCAGGAGGAGCTGAAATGATGTATAGATCAGCCGTGATCTTAATGAATAGCAGAGGTGGTTCAATGGGCCAAATGGCTTACTGCTGTTGCTCTTACTATGATACTACCAAAGTTTGCATATTCAGTTACGTTGACATCTGGGTTCTTGAATATGGACAGTCTATCAATTCCAGACAGTGTTTTAGAAACTGTTCTATCGCCTCAGATCTGCACTATACCATTTGCTATTCTGGGTGCTTACAGGGCAGAAGGAGGAACACAGCATTGTATTCTGATTTTGTGAAGTAACAATGAGATATGGCGTGGTGGGAACCTTGACTGTGTAACGTTGTTGTTCAGATGGTTCTGTAAATATAGTGAATGTGGCTGTCTTCACAATTAAAATCAACTTAACATTTAGTTCACTGAAGAACTCATGATGGTTTTAAAATCTTATGAATTACAAACTGAACTCACTGGAAAAAAATTGCTTTCATCTGTTGAGCAGGACAGTGTCTCAGGGTAACATTGTCGGTGGTACAATAAAGTCCAATATGTCTGCTCATGATTTAAACAGATGATGAGCTGCAACGTTTGTCATGATAGAGTTTGAGAGAAATGTAATACAATATTATCATCCCATATGGTGCTAACACTGAGCAGATCAGATCCCAGAGTGAAATCTTACTTTTGTCGGCAAGGGATATCCCGGTTCGATCACGGTTTCCAGTTGAGAGAACATGTGAATTAACTTCCATGGCACGCAGTCTTTTACACACTTGATAATTACATCTGTAACCTGGTGTGGCATGTTTATTTACGTCAGCCAATGTGTTCTTGAATATGTGCCAATCTCCCAATTCCATGATTACAAGTTTTATTTTTGAAGTTTCACTGTGTCAGTTTTTCAGGACAATTATTCCCAAAATGAAACAAATTTGGTGACAATTAACAAGCAACAAACAGCAAAAATTACTCATTTCCGCATAAATATCATTTTAAGCCCTTCAACCCGAATGAAGTATCGCTGCTGTTTCGCTTTGAGATGTCTTACTGAAACAATGAGCCACACCTTTACCAGTTGCTGTTCTTCCTATTTCTTCTAAGAAAGCACACCAGATCACAAACTCCTCACATTCCAATAGCTGGCAATTGAGAACGAGTTTGACTTTCCAGTTCTGATTATCTGAATTTAAATTCAGTTCCAGCAGCTAATAAATTGCCTTCATAGATCAGAGTCTCAGAGCAAAGAAAGAAAAACCTGTCCTGTTACTAATATGACATATTTCTTCTGAATTGAACTTGCTCTTCCCTTGTGGCTGTGCCTCATTGTAAGGTTGCAGACGTTCACATTTATGATCGGATCATCAGGTATTCGCTTCAGTACTCTGCTCGTGACTTGTCCTAAATTACACAGTCCCCTGAAATCGACATCTTCAGCGAAATGATCCAAAAGAATTTCCAGCCTCCTGTTATGTTATGTAGAGCATCATAACACATTGTGCTACTGCGATCAGACCATAAAGGCACAAATCACTGGCCACTTTTGTCCACAGTCTGCATTGCTGTTGGAAGATTTCTGTTCGCAGGCAGTCATGAATTGGCTGACTATTACTTGACATTGTCATCTGATGCCAACTTTTATAACTTAGGATGTAATTTGAGCGTCGAATATGTTTAGGAATGAATGAGAAACCCTATGTGTGTTTGTGTGTGTGCATGTTGTGTCCGTGTGTGTGTATGTCCATATATTATATACAATCGCTATCTGCAATGCAATCACACAGTAATTCGAGAAATATAGATTCAATCATTGAAAATATTTTATACGGACTTTGGACTCTGTACGTAGTGCTTCCAATTCAAATCTGTATTTTAAATGTCAGGTAGTTACACAGAGGAACACAAATTAATATCAGCTTAAATCCTAATCAACATTGTCCATTGTCCATGAGTAAGAGAATGTTTTGTGATGAATTACATTCAGATATCGATGGTGGTCACAAATTTTTTGATGATTATATCTAAATTGGGCTTACAATCATCTTAATGTTCTTCACTTAAATTCTGACAGTATGGAATGGGAGTCAATTAGGAGTTGCCACAAGTGAAAGCAACCCGCCGAGATTCACAAAGTCTGCAGCATTGACCTCGCAACAATAGAAAGTGGAATGTCAAATGGAACTTCCTGAACTCATTAATGTCTGTCGAGACATGATGCTTCCCGCTGCAATGGTTCATATGAATTCATATGGGAAAATAAATGTGGCAAGGTTCTGACATAGAATCAAAAGGCAGTTGAAGACGATGCAGGACTTCCTACAAGCCGAAAGAGCAGCCAAGATTCTGAATCGCAAAGCGAAGTGAGTGCACAGCTTTTCAGTACCTCTCACATCCGATGAATAAATACATATTAAAACGTAAAAACTCATCAATATTATATACATACATAATTCAAACCACCAATTAATCCATCATTTGAATTTTTCCGACACATCAACGTCCGATTACAAATCCTGAAATGTGGGTTTGTGAGCGGGTGCAATGTCCTCTGTTCATTCTTTGGGTGAAGGGTTAAACCGAGTGCAGTGGTAATATATATGCCATGGTCAGATGGTGTACTTGGTTGACAATAATGTACAGCTCGGTAGGATTTGACTATCTTCAGATTTTGAACGATTTATTCAATAGTCTCAGCGGATATTTCAGCCCATTCCCTAACTCGACTCTGATTTTCTTTTGGGTCCCAGCATAAATGAATGGATTGATACAGGAAGTCAAGAAGACAAGCATGTATCCGGTTTCTTCAAGGAGGAATGAATCTTCACTTAAATCGGATCCTGAGAAGTAAGCAAACTTAGCAACTCGGACATAGATAATAGTTATTACAAATAACAAATATAACAGGATAAAAGTGCCTGAGATGGTGAAAAGTAAAACAATTGATTTTCTTCGCTTTTCCATTTCGGGATCACCATGATTCATCCTGTTGTTGTGGACCCGCAGTCTCCTGCGGGCTCTGTTAGCCAATAGAATGTGTCTGACGGTCAGAATATTCAGCAGTAAAATCAGAATAAAGGGGAGACAAGGGTTTACAATGGGCCGCATCCAGTCATACACAGTCCAAGCTGGTGAAGTGTAAAATATTAACTTAGTCTGACAAAACCAAGGAATATTGTTAACTATGTACATGGGTTTGGTTCCAAAATACGCAAAGGCATTTTTTACACAGGTCAGTGCAGACACAATTCCGATCACACGCACTGACACCTTCTCTGTGCAATATTTTGTTTTTACCTTCTGGCAACAAATAGCCACAAATCTATCAAAGGTGAAAGCCACTGTGAACCAGGCAGAGCTGTCAATAGCTGCATAAATAAAGACCAAACGGAGGCTGCATACTGGTGTGATAAACAGGAAGCTGTATGGGAAATAAATCCCAGCAATCCGGTTTAATATTACAGCCGTGACTATGAGCATGAGATCCGTTATTGCCATGGACACCAGGTAGTACGTAATACATGCAGAGAGACCGCATCTTCTTCGGCACAGGATGACAATCACTGCCAGATTAGCTGGAATAGAGCCAGCAAGAGAGACATCAGTCTGACATAAAGAATGCATGTGTGTGACACTGTGTGAATCTAAAATTTCAGTTTTGACTCCAAATAGAATCATAAACATTAACGATGCTGTCTATATTTGTGTTCTGATCTTGATTCTTACAGCAGTGATATTAATGAAAGTCTGTAGTAGTGAGTAGAGTGCGTCCTTTCTTGATTATATGTATTTTGAGATATAACTTTTGATTAAACCTTAAATACAAGCTGTACTTATTAATTTAACCTGGGGGACTGTTTCATCGAGAAATAAGACGGTATGATTTTCTAGGTCTGGATATCGAGCAGAAGAAAAATGGCCTTGAGTCGAGTGATACGCGCTTCTTGTCCGATTTGGGAGTTTAAACAGAGTTTAAGGGTTATTGTGGATTTCATCTGCCATAAATGCTGTTGGTTGCGAATCTTACCTGATCTAATGCATCAGTTGGAGAGACACTTAGAAGCAATGAGGAATTTGCAACAGCAACAGTGTGAGTTGACGGCAGTTATCAGAAGGGGGGAATGTCACAGCCACAATCACATAGATGGGTTAACTTCAGGAAAGGTAAGAGAGATGGGCAGCTTGTGAAGGAGTCTCCGGTGGCTATACGTATTTAAAACAAGTATTCTGTTTTGGAAAACTTAGGGAATGAAGGATTCTCAGTGGAACGTAGCACGAACAGCCAAGTGTCTGGTATTGACAAAGGCTCTAATGCAACGAGGGGTACGTTCAGTTCCAAGGCATCAATTGTGTTCGGGGATTCTCTCTTCCAAAGTATAGACAGACATTTCTGTGACCAGAACTGAAAGATCAGAATGGTGTGTTGCTTTCATGGTTGCAGGATCAAGGATATCTCCGGGGGTGTAGAATGTTCTCAAGGGGGAGAGAGGCCAGCCGGAGGTCTTTGTATAAATTGGAACCAATGACATAGGAAGGGAAAAGGTTGAGGTTCTGAAGGGTGATTACAGAGAGTTATGCAGGAATTTGAAAGGGAGATCCTCAAGACTAGTAATATCTGGATTACTCCCGGTGCTACGATCAAGTGAGGGCGGAAATAAGAGGATAGAGCCGATGAATCCATGGCTGAGGAGGTGGTGAAAGGAAAAGGATTCCAGTTTTTCGATCATTGGAATCTCTTTTCGGGTAGAAATGACCAGTACAAGAAGGACGGATTGACCCTAAATTGGAAGGGGACTACTATACTGGCAGGGAGATTTGCTGGAGCTGCTCAGAAGGGTTTAAACTAATAAGGAGGAGGGACGGTGGGCTGGGAGGGTGGGAGTGAGGGTGGGACCCAGGGAGATAGTGAGGAAACTGATCAATCTGAGACTGGTACAATTGAGAACAGAAGAGTGTCAAACAGTCAGGGCAAGCAGGGTCAAGGTCGGAGGAATAAATTAAACTGCATTTATTTCAATGCAAGGGGCCGAACAGGGAAGGCAGATGAATTCAGGGCGTGGTTAGGACCATGGGATTGGGATATCGTAGCAATTACAGATACGTGGCTCTGGGACGGGCAGTACTGGCAGCTTAATGTTCCAGGAAAGAAATGTTACAGGAAGGACAGAAAGAGAGGCGAGAGAGGCGACAGAGTGGCGTTTTTGATGAGGGGATAGCATTACAGCTGTGATGGAAAGGATACACCAGATCTCAAAGTTGATGTTCTGAATTGGAGAAAGGCAAATTTGGACGGTATTAGGCAAGAACTTCCAAAAGCTGGTTGTGTTCAGATGTTCGTAGGTAAAGGGATAGCTGGAAAATGCAAAACCCTTCAGGAATAAGTTAACGAGAATCCAGATAAAGTATATTCCTGTTCGGGTTAAAGGAAATGCTGGTTGGTATCGGGAATACTGGATGTCTAAAGAAATTGAGTGCTTGGTTAAGAAAAGGAAGGAAGCATATATAAGCTTGCACAGGATAGATTGAGTGAAACCTCAGAAGACTATAAAGGCAGTTTAAGTATACTTAAGAGGTAAATCAGGAGTGGGAAAAGGGGCCATGAGATAGCTTTGGCAAACAGAATTAAGGGGAACCCAAAGGGTTTTTACAAATGCATTAAGGACAAAAGTGTAACTAGGGAGAGAATAAGGCACCTCAAAGATCAGCAAGGCGGCCTTTGTGTGGAGCAACAGAAAATGGGGGACATAATAAGCGAATATTTATTGTGGAAAAGGATATGGAAGATATAGAATGTAGGAAAATAGATGGTGACACATTGCACAATGTCCATATTACAGACGATGAAGTGCTTGATGTCCTGAAACTCATAAAAGTGGATAAATCCCCAGGACCTGATAAGGGGCAACCCATAACTCTGTCGGAATGTAGAGAAGAGATTGCTGGGCCACTTGCCAAGGTATTTGTATAATCGGTAGTCACAGGTGAGGTGCTGGAAGACTAGAGGTTGGCTAAAGTGGTGCCACTGTTTGAGAAGGGTTGTAAGGACAACCAGGTAACTATAGACCAGTGAGCCTGTCGTCAGTGGTGGGCAAGTCCTTGGAGGGAATCCTGAGGGGCAGGATGTACATATATTTGGAAAGGCAAGGACTGATTAGAGATAGTCACCATGGATTTGTGCGGAAGAAATCATGTCTCACAAACCTGACTAAGTTTTTTTGAAGAAGTAACAAAGAGGATCAATGAGGGTAGAGCGGTAGATATGATCTACATGGACTTCAGTGAGGCGTCCGACAATGTTTCCCATGGGAGGCTGGTTAGCGTGGTTAATTCTCACGGAATACAGGGATATCAAACCATTGGACACAGAACTGGCTCAAACGCAGAAGACAGAGGGTGATGGTGAAGGGCTGTTTTTCAGACTCGAGACCTGTGACCAGTGGAGTGTCACATGGATCAATGCAGAGTCCCATCACTTTTTGTCATTTACATAAATGATTTGGATGTGTGCATAAGAAGTACAGATAGTAAGTTTGCATGTGATACCAAAATTGGAGGTGTAATAGACAGCAAAGAGGATTACCGTAGATCACAACAGGATCTGGCCCAGATGGGCCAAAGGGCTCAGAAGTGGGAGATGCAATTTCATTCAGATGAATGCAAGGTTCTGAAATTTGGGAAAACAAATCGTAGCAGAACTTATACACTTAATGGTGAGGACCTCGGGAGTGTTGCTGAACAAAGACAACTTGGAGTGTAGATTCATTGCTCCTTGAAAGTGGAGTCGCAGATAGATAGTATAGTGAAGAAGGCGTTTGGTCAGAGTATTGAGGGAGTTGGGAGGTTATGTTGCGGCTGTACAGGACATTGTTTAGGCCACTGTTAGAATATTGCGTGCAATTATGGTCTCCTCCCTAATGGAAAGCTGTTGTGAAACTTGGAAGTGTTCAGAAAAGATACACAAGTATGCTGCCAGGGTTGGAGATTTTGAGTTATAGGGAGAGGTTGAACAGACTGGGACTGTTTTCACTGGATTGTCGGACATTGAGGGATGACCTCATAGAGGTTTACAAAATCATGCGGGGCATAGATACGGTAAATAGACAAAGTCTTTTCCCTGGGGTCGCAGAGTCCAGAACTAGAGGGCATAGGTTTAGGGAGAGGGGAAAAATGTAAAGAGAGCTAAGGGGCAGCGCTCTCACACAGACGGTGGTATGCGTCCAGAGTCAGCTGCCAGAGGAAGTGGTGGAGGCTGATACAATTGCAACATTTGAAAGGCATTTGCAAGGGTATATGAATAAGAAGGGTTTGGAGAGATATGGGCCTGGTGCTGGCAGGTGAGACTAGATTGGATTGGGATAGCTGGTTGGCACTGACGGGTTGGACCAAAGGGTCTGTTTCCCTGCTGGACATCTCTATGACTCTATGACTATAATGTGTGTCAAAGACAATTGAACAGATAAATAACATATATTGGAAGACAAAGAAAAAAATGTCTCCTCGTTGAAAGTAACATAAAATCAAATACAGTAGAAACTATCAGATGACATCACTTAAGTGATGAAAATGCTAACGTGGTATTATATCTCAACTTTAAGTATGGAGACCAAAAAACCCGTGGATAATGTCTCAGTGGTGATCACATGTGGCTGCTTCAAATGATTTCCTGTTAACTTGTTCACTCTGCGCAACTTTGGCATACAATTTACTCAATAATTCTGTCGGTTTCCCTTCAGGGGCTCCAATGTACTCCCACAGTCCAAGGGTATGCAGAAGAATTGGATTGGCCGTGCTGAATTGCCTGCAATGTCCAGGAATATGCAGTGGATGTGAATTACCCTTTATAAATGTAGATTTGCAGGAATAGCTACGGATGAGCCTGGGTGCCATGGTCTTTGTATATTTATTGGGCAAGTGGCTTCTTTCCACTCGCTGTGGATCGTCTAATTCTGTGAATATCGATTACATTTGTCCAAGTACATCGGCATCGGGAAACTAATGAAACACTGAGATTTTCTCCGAAATACTTGAGACTTTTGCTGTCAATCTGGAAATTGGACACAACAGATATTGCAGTCTAATTTGGATGTAGCGACGTCTCTGATGTAACGCTTACTTGGTTGGTAGAAATAACTGATCTATGTCATTCTATTATGATTAGATTCCCTACAGGGGTGTGGAAACAGGTCCATCAGCCCAACATGTCCACACCGACCCTCCAAAGAGCAATCCACCCTTACCCACTCCCCTACATTTACCCCTCACTAATGCACCTATCACTACGGGCAATTTAGCGTGGCCAATTCAACAACCTGTGGGAGGTCTGTGGGAGGAAACCCACGAAGACACGGGGAGAATGTGCAATCTCCACGCAGAGAGTTGCCCAAGACAGGAATTGAACCCAGGTGCATGGCACTCTGAGGTATCAGTGCCAACCACTGAGCCACCATGCCGCCCCACAATAATTAAAACAAAAAAAATGCAAGTGATACAATTAGCTGTGATATATCTTTAATGCTGAGAAACTGTAGAAGATATGAACAATGTGTAATAATGTCCAATTCAAGTACGAGAAGGAAATCCCAATTCAGCAGTAAGAAATTCAGAATTCTTCAGTGATAGAACATGTGAAAGAGGAGAGATCGGTTGAAACAGTGACTATTAGTGACAGAGGACAGAAATATTGTGTTGTGAGGTCTGGCCAAACACATACCAGTCAGTATAAGGTGTTGTTCAGATTCCTCACGTATCTATTGATCTTTCAAGGCTTAATGATGCTCCTTCAACAAATTCATCCGGAAACTGATTGAGATCGCTACAATTAACATGAAAGATCACATTTGATCTATTCACCTACATTATGAACGTACATTGCGTGGTCCACAAAGAAATGCAGTGAGACCCAAACATGAAACTTCTGGTCAATGAGCAAAATTACTACTGACAATTGTTCAAGTCATGTCAGATGGAGAGAATTTTCTTGTTTCCGCCAAATGGGTCACTGACTAATTTGAAATTTACTGGCTCACCGTCGAAGTCAATGCTGTTATAGATCTACATTTATAACGTGATATCATGAGAAGAATTCACTTATTGCGAAGCCATAGACTCGCTAACATTAAGGGCATTTAAATGAGGATTGGATAAACACGCGGATGAAATTGCAAGAATGTGGGTTAGATGGCCTTCAGATTGGTTGCACAGGTCAGTTCAACACCGAGTGCCAAAGGCCCTGTACTACGTTGCATTGGTCTATGTTCTATGTGACAATGGAAATGACACCATGGGCCGACATCAGCATGCTAATTACGGTACAGTCATTCGCCACATGGACTGTGTGAAAAATGCTGTGGCCCTTCATTTACAAATAAGTAATAATTTGATAGGCACGTTTAATTACAATACTGACATCATCTGCATCACAGCTTTAAACGTGTATGAGAATTTATTTTCAGGAATATTGCCAATGCCACAATGGAACTGGGTTCACATCAAAATAATTTAGCTTAATTCAGCAGGTGGAGGGGCCACAGACCATTAGCAGAATAAGGGCGTCGCATTGTATGGGAAACAATCAAGTCAATGAGAGTGCAACGATATTAATTTTGAAGGGGCTAAGGCATGGCTGGTTGGCTTTTACTGTAATTCTGAGAGTATCACAGACAAACAGATGAACTAAAGTCATGAAAGTCTGAGATTGTAACTATCCTAACGACGTGGTTGAGGGACGGGCAGGTTTGAAAACCTAACATTCCAGGGTATAGAATCTCCAGGCGACATACAAGGAGGTAAAAGAGGAGGAGGTTTTGCAGTATTACTTAAGTAGTCAATTCCTGCAATAGCGAGAGATGATATCTTGGAGAATGCATTGTTGATTTCTGGATTCAGCATAGGAATTAAAAAGGAAGTAAAAATCGTCATCTGCACTGTTTCAAGTATATTATAGACTTCCGGAGTGCAGGCAGAAACTGAGGAGCACATTTGTGCCCAATACATGGAGGTATGTAAAAATAAAACCAAAAGGGGCAGTGATTTCATCGTTCCCATCGTTAACTGCTGTAGACACAGTGTTAAGCAATTGGATGGAGTGGATTTCTTGAAATGTGTCGACAAGCAGTTTCCGACCAATATGCACAGTGTGCACAGAGTTGTTTTGGAACTAATTCTGGGGAATGAAGCCGGGCAGCTAATGCAGGTGGTAATGTGGCAGTTTTGGTTGCCCACATTTTCACGATAGCGATCAAAGCATAGGAAAAAATTAAGCTTCTTCAGGAAAAAAAAACAGACAGTTAAGTTTAAAAAACTGAAGTTTTGGATTGGTCGGGTCCATCATTTAGTTAAATAAGGAAAGGTCTATTCAATCTAAAAAGGAAAAAAGCATTTGGATCGGTTCAAAAGGAAATGGGTAGGATAGAAGCCCAACATTCTCGTTCTGCGGTGGTAACAAGACTAACAAGCCAGGAGACCTGTGAATGAACTGTGGGTGCTTTCATCGGAGAGAGGTCATGCTTTCCAAATTTTATAGTCTTTTTGAGGATATGACCAAGTGCGTTCTTGAGGGGAGTGCAGTGAATGTAGTTTATATGGAGTATGACAAAGCTTTTGCAAATGTCCACATTGGTGACTTACCAAAAAGGCCTAAGCACATGGGATACAAGGGAATTTGGTCAAGTGGATTCAAAATCGGTTCATTTCGAGGAGACTAGTCTGGAAGGTTAGATCCCGTGCAATCCAAGGAGAGCGAGATGAGTAGATTCAAAGTTGGCTCGATAAAGGGACGCAACGGGAATGGATTTGCACTTCAGGGCTGTGACTAATGTTTTGTTAAAGGGGTAGGTGCTGAGTTATTTGTTCTTTGGTATTTTCTTAAATGATCTGTATGCGAATGCAGTAGGCATGATCAGAAAGTTTGCAAATGACACCAACTTCGGAGGCATTGTCGACAGCGAGGAAGGTCATGAAAAACTACAGAGGGATCTTGGTCAGTTGGAGAAGCGGGAAGACGATTGGCAAGTGGAATTCAGTACAGAGAAATGTGAGGGCCTGCACTCTGGACAGTCAAACCACGGCAGAACTTGTACAGAAAACGGTCAGTTCCTGAATAGAAAGAGAAAGTGAGTACTGCCGATGCTGGAGATCCGAATCAAAAGGTGTGGTACTTGAATAGCACAGCTGGTCAGGCAGCATCCGAGGAGCAAGAGAGTCAGCGCTTTGAGAATATGCATTCCTGATGACGAGCTGATGCTCGAAGCGCCGACTATCCTGCACCCGGGATGCTGACTGACTGGCTGTGCTTTTCCAATAGTACAGATCCTGAGGAGTGTCGTCGAATTGAGGAGTACATGTACATTGTTCGGAGAAAACGGCTTCAAGGGAAACAGAGTGGTGAAAAGGGATTTAGCGTGCTCTGCTTCATCAGTCAAGGCGTTGAGTAAAGGAAATGGAACATTATGTTACACTTCTCTCAGTTATTTGTGAGGTGGCAATTAGAGTATATTATCCATGTTATACAAAATCTTGTTAGACCTTGATATATTACATGAATGTACACTTTTAATTCAGAGAAAATAAAATCATCAAATTGAATGAAGTATAGATGCATTAAGACATTGAAAGAATTTAAGAAACATTCCAAACACAAACACATCAGCCAAATGAAATACATCTACTCACGAAGTGGAATAATACATCACATGAAACGGGACAAAGAGTAAAGACTATTTGAAGATGGATGACTGTTAAAGTGGGAGAATAGATGCAGCTAACCAGTGATCCCCGCAGCGAGTAACTAACTACAATAATTACCTGGAATGCCAACAGCTGCAAGGACGGGATAGTAAATGGCAAATACCAGGCCTCTTGGTATTCCATGCATTTCTAAGCGAAGCTCTGACTGTGTCCAACACAACATTGAAAACCTGGCAAATTTATACAAGGTTTCCGGCTCCAGGGAGCTAATTAAACTGTTTTGTTTCTACAGTAAACAATTTACTGTAAGGAAAGCGGTGGCATCAACTATTGCCCAGCTGCTCCTTATGTTTTGACAGAACTTTTCTTTTTCATAGAACCAGGGATGTGTCTGAAACAATGTCCGGCATAATCCAGTTTGTGTTTCGTTCTCTTTAAAAGGAGCTAGTTGTTTCGATGATGGAAACAGACCAAATCAATGGGATTAACCACTGACTTCAGCCAGAAACGCACATTTTTCTTGAAAACGCAAGCAAGTTCAAGTAGACAGCTCTCAGAGAGTGTGACCACCATTCAGGCACAATGTGTTTCTAACTCTCTGTGAGAATAACTTAGACACTTGGAGAAGCACTGAGGGTGGCAAGGGCGCAGAATGCACTCTGTCCGGAGATTTCAGTGTTTGATGTATAAAGTAACTCAGCAGCAGCAGCATTCAGATCGAATTGGTTGTTTCATAATATCCATGATTTCTCAACCAGTTTGAGACTGGTGGGGTGTGAACCAACCAGAGGGAAATACATATTCGACCTCATCCTTGACAGTTGCAGATGCATTTGTCATGACAGTATCAGTAAGAGTGACCACCGCACAGTCCTTGTGAATGGAAGGTCGTGTCTTCACACTGAGAATGCTCTCCATGGTGTTGTGTAATACCATCACCATCCTAAATGGGAGACAAGATTTGTACAGACCCACCAGTACAATTCTGGGCACCAGGAGGCGCTATCAGCATTAATAGCAGTAGAATAGCATTCCAGCGCAATTTTCAACCTCATCGTACGTCATGTTACCCAATCAACCATTGCAATTAAATCCAGTTCAATGGAGAGTGCAGGAGGGCATACCAGGAGTAGCACCAACAGTATATAGCAATGTGGTGTCTCCCTGGTTAAGCTGCTAAATAGGACATGGTGGTGAGAGTGAAACAGTTTTTGCCAAAGGGACTTTCCCCGCGCTGTAGAACGCTATGACTACATGATCACTTGTACATGAAAGCAGCATCAGCAGCAAGTGATAGTCAGAACTAAACAAGCTGACAAACAATAATGTAAACGCTGCCATTTCATTCACCTCTGGAGGAATGGAAGCAGTGTTGTGCTTTCTTTACAGTAGCATCAAATTGGGTTGACCAGGGCAGATTGTTGGTGATCAGCACTCGAGCATCTCCACGTCAGCACCATTGATGTATATAACCCCTTGCACCCCCCCCCCCCCCACCCGCCCCAAATGCTTCAATGACCATTGTTTTCGTCTCGCAGACATTCAGGGACTGATTGATATTTTCGCACCATTTGTGCAAGCACGCTATCTTTTATCTGTATTCTTTCTCACCTTTGTTCGAGATCTTGCTTATTATGGCGATATCATCAGTGACCTTATAGATGGGGCTAGCACAGAATGTGGTCACAGAGTCATTACAGAGGCAGCGTAGCAATGGGAGTGGAGTGGCGAATTTGAAAATTATTGTGCAGAAAGTGTGAGTGCCCATTCTCAGTGATTGCTGTCTGTGGTCAGGAAGTCAAGAATCCTGTTATAGAGAGCGGAATAGAAACAGAGGTGTCGGAGTCTGGAGACGAGTTTCGTTGAAGGCAGAAATTTAAGTCAATAGGTGGGAGACTGACTTAGTTGCCCTTGCTATTCAGGAATGAGTGCTGTTCCAGATAGATGGCATCTGTCAGGTGAATCTGTTGCCATGGTAGGTGAATTGCAAGGGCCCAAGGTAGGCTGGGAGGCTCGAGTCGATGTGAGCCATGACTAACCTCTTGCAGCACTTCATAATAATGGAGGTCAGCGGCGCTGGGCAGGAGTCACGGGGAATACTGAAGAAGATTTATGTGGCACTGGGATGATGGCGATGTTTTTGAAGCAGGTGGAGTTTTCAATTCATAATAAGGAGAGATTAGAAACGTCAGCAAACATGCCCTTCAGCTGGTAGACACAGGATCTGAATGCATGGCCAGACGCTCCACCTGGGACCATCGCTTTATTTGGGTTCACTCTCAAAAAAGCCTCTCTGTGTCTGCTCCGGGCACTTGTGGAACAGGTATGTAGAAGGCTGTGGGTCACAGGGATATCATTTGAATGACCTACTGAGCATAAAATGCGTTTGCCGCATTAGGCAGGGATGTGTTTTTGTCTGATATTCTGTTCCATTCTGCTCTGTAGCTCATTTGGTCGCACAGGCCTTCCCTCAGATGGTAGGAGCCCATGCAGTTAGTTTGGGTCAATAATGTCGTCTGGTATTGCCACTTGACATTTCTCATGGCCTGACAGAGGATTTCCTATGAAAGGTAATGATCATCACGTTTGAAAACCTCACAACCAGACTTCAGGAGTGAAGGGATCTCCCAGTTCGTCCATTGAGACCAGTTAAGCAACACACAGGTTAACATATTTGACACTCAACCTTTTCCACACTTGTTAATGCCAAAGATTAATGTTAAGGTTATGTCAGGAGATGAGGACCACAAGTCAATTGTTAACACTACAGGGAGAGGGCTCAGCAGACCTGAGGACTGAAAGGTAAATAGTTTCCCTGGTCCTGATGCAATACATCCCATGATGAAAGTTATAGTAGATGCATTAGTGGTAAGTTACGAAAATTCACTGGACTCTGGGCAGGTCCCAGTGGACTGGAAGATAGTGAATGTCGTCGTGTTGTTTACAAAAGGATGTAGGCACGAGACTGGTAACTGTCGGAGAAGTGAGGGCTGCAGATGTTGAAGATCAGAGCTGAAAATCTGTTGCTGGAAAAGCCCAGCAGGTCAGACAGTATCCAAGGAGCAGGAGAATCGGATTTCGTGCATGAGCCCTTCTTCTGTAATCGAGAAAATGCAGATGGTTATCATTGAAGAAGAAAAAGTGAGATGTCTGGATTGAGACGGTTGCATCAGTTACGTGGGGCGTAGAGACAGGAAAGTATGGTCGTGTTTGACAAATTCACTGTAGTTCTTCTAGAATGTGACAAGCACGGTGGATGGAGGGGAATAGGTGGATGTTGTATACTAGGATTACCAGAAGGCGTTCGGGAAGGTACTGTAGAAAAGAATCATCTACAAGATAAGAACTCATGGAGTTGTAGAGAATGTACTAGCATGGATAGAGGACTGATTAATCAATAGAAAGCAGAGAGTGGGGATAAGTGGATCTTTCTCTGGTTGGAGATCAGTGGTGACCAAGGTGCAACAGGGGTCAGTGTTGTCCCAGCAACTGTTCATGCCAAATATGAATGGTTTGGAAGAGGAAACTGAGTATAGCCTGTCTAGGTTTGCCGGTGACACTGAATGGAGTGGAAAGACAAACTGTGCAGAGAGATTTAGAGAGTTTAAGGGAGTGTGTAAGGGTCTGGCAGATGTAATTAAAATGAAAATGGGAGAGTGCCCGCTGTGGAAGTAAAAATAGTAGGTCAGAATATTATTGAAATGGTGGAAGGCTGCAGCATGCTGTTGTTCAGAGTGACGTGGGAATGGGTTGCACATGAATTGCTAAAAGTTGATTTGCAGGTGCAACAGGTAATCAGGAAGGCAAACGGGATATTGGTTTTCATTGACAGAGGGATTGAATTTAAGAGCAGGGCGGATCTGCTGCAATTGTACAAGGTGATGGTGTAGCCGCACCTGGTGTATTGTGGGTATTTCTTGTGTTCCTGACTTGAGGAAGCATATAATGATTTTAGAGGCTGTACAGAGGAGGTTCTCCAGATTGATTCCAGAGATGAGGGAGTTACCCGTTGCCGAGAGCATTTTTCATCAGTATTTACTGTGGAAAAGGACATGGAACATCTCGGGAAATAGATGGTTATGTCTTGAAAAATGTCAATATTTGAGAGCAGGAACTGCTGGATATCTTGAAACGCATGAAAGTGGATAAGTCACCAGGACATGATGAGGTACACTCCAGGAATCTGTGGGAAGCTAGCGAAGTGATTGCTGGGCCTGTTCCTGAGATATTTGTATCATCGATAGTCTCAGCTGAGGCGCCAGAAGACTGGAGGTTGGATAATATGGTGCAACTGTTTCAGAAAGCTAGTCAGGAAAAATTCAGGGAACCATCGACCAGTGCGCCTGACGTCAGTGGTGGGCAAGCTGTTGGAGGGAATCCTGAGGCTCAGGATGTGCATGTATTTGGAAAGGCAAGGACTAATTAGGGTTGTCAAGATGGCTTTGTGCATGGGAAATCATGTCTCACAAACTTGATTGAGTTTTTTGAAGAAGAAACAAAGAGGATTGATGAGTGTACAGCAGTACATGTGATCTATATGGAATTCAGTAAAGTGTTCGACAAGGTTCCCATGGGAGACTGATTAGCAAGGTTAAATCTCATGGAATACAGTGACAATTAGACATTTAGACACAGAACTGACTTAAAGGTAGAAGGCAGACAGTGGTGGTGGACGGTTGTTTTTTAGAGTGGAGGCCTGTGATCAGTGGTTGCCACAAGAATCGGTGTTTGGTCCACTGTTTTTCATGAATTATGTAAATGTTTTGGATTTGAGCATAAGAGCAATAGTTAGTAAGTCTGCAGATAACCCCAAAATTGGAACTGTTAGTTATGAAGGTTACCTCGGATTACAACAGAATCTTGTTCGGGTGGGCCAATGGGCTGAGAAGTGGCAGATGGAGTTTTATTTAGATAAATTTGAGGTTCTATATTTTGAGAAAGCAAATGTTCGCAGGACTTATACACTTATTGGTAAGGTCCGAGGGAGTTGCTGAAGAAACTGACCTTGGAGTACAGATTCATAGCTCCTTGAAAGCGAAGTCGCAGGGAGATAGAATAGTGAAGACGGCGTTTGGTATGCTTTCCTTTATCGGTGAGAGTATTGAGTACAAGAGTTGGAAGGTCATGTTGCGGCTGTACAGGTCATTGGTAACGCCACTTCAGGAATATTGTTTGTAATTCTGTTCTCCTTCCTGTCGGAAAGATGTGAAACTTGAAAGGGTTCAGTACATATTTACAACTATGTTGTCAGCGTTGGAGGATTTGAGGTATAGTAAGAAGTTGAATAGGCTAGGACTGTTTTCCCTGGAGTGTCGGAGGCTGAGGGGTAACCTTGGAGAGGTTTACAACATCATGAGGCGCATGGATTGGATAAATTGAACTGGAGGGCAGAGGTTTCGGGTGCAAGGGAATAGGTATACAAGAAACCCAAAGAGTAATCTTTTCACACAGAGTGTGATACATGCATGGAATGAGTTGCCAGAGGAAGTGGTGGAGGCTGGCACAATTGCACCATCTAAACGGCATTTGGATGGTTATATGAATAGAAAGAGTTTGGGGGGATATGCGCCTGGTGCTGGAAAGTGGAACTGAATAGGGTTGCGATATCTGGTCAGCATGGACGAGTTGGACCGAAGGGTCTACTTTCGTGTTGTATATCTCTATGACTCTATTACTCTCTTCCTCTGTGAAAGGTTCAGCCGCCTGCGACTGTACTCTGTAAAATTTGAAATGCTGAGAGGGGATATTAGAGATAAATATAAAATGATGAAATGGATAAAGAAAATTTATGCCGACAAACTGTTTCCGGGGATGTGTGGGATGAGGACTAGGGAACATGGACTCAAGATTAGGAGAGTAGATTTAAGACAGAAATGAGGAAGAACAGCATCTCCCAGAAAGTAGTGAATCTGTGGAATTTTGTGCCCAAGGAAGTCGTAGAGGCACCTTCATTAAATATATTCAAGACAAAATTGGATGGGATTTTCATGGTAGGGGAATTAAACGGTATTAGGATAATGCAGGTAGGAGGTGCTGAGATGATGTATAGATCAGCCATGATCTTAATGAATAGCAGAGGAGGCTCAATGGGTCAAATGGCTCACTGCTGTTGCGATTAATATGATACTATGATGCATATTCGTTGTCTTCATATGATGCAGTTACGTTGTCTTCTAGGTTCTTTAATATGGACAGTCTACCAATTCCAAACAGTTCTATATAAACTGTTCCATCGCCTCAGATCTGCACTGTACCATTTGCTATACTGGGTGCTTATAGGCCAGAAGGAAGAACAAAGCATTATATTCTGATTTTCTGAAGTACCGCTGCGATATGCAGTGGTGGGATCCTTGACTGTGTACCGTCGTTATTCAGATGGTTCTGTAAATATAGTGAATGTGGCTGTCTTGATGACTAAAATCAACTTAATATTTAGTTCACTGAAGAATTCATGATGGTTTTAAAATCTTATCAATTGCAAACTGAACTCACTGGAAAAAAATATTTGCTTTCATCTGTTCAGCAAGACAGTGTCTCAGGGTAACATTGTCCTTGGTACAATCAAGTCCAATATGTCTGCTCTTGACTTGAACAAATGACGAGCTGCAACGTTTATCATGATACAGAGTTTGAGAGAAATGTAATGCAATGTTATCATCCCATATGGTGCTAACACTGAGCAGATCAGATCCCAGAATGAAATCTTACTTTTTTCGGCAAGGGATATTCTTGTTCATTCACGGTTTCCTGTTGAAGAATTAACATCCATGGCACACAGTCTTTTCCACACTTGATAATTATATCTGTAACCTGGAGTGGCATGGTTATTTACGTCAGCCAATGTGTTCTTGAATATGTGCAAGTCTCCCAATTCCATGATTACAAGTTTTATTTTTGAACTTTTTCTGTGACAGATGTTCAGTGCAATTATTCCCAAAATGAAACAAATTTATTGACAATTAATCAGCAGCAATAGCATTAATTATTCATTTCCCCATAAGTATCATTTGCAGCCCTTCAACCCGAATGAAGTGTCACTGCTATTTCGCTTTGAGATGTCTTACTGAAACAATTAGCCACACCTTTACCAGATGCTGTTCTTCCTATTTCTTCAAAGAAAGCAGACCAGTTCACAAACTCCCCACATTCCAATATCTGGCATTTGAGAACGAGTCTGACTTTCCAGTTCTGATTATCTGAATTTAACTTCAGTTCCAGCAGCTTAAAAATTGCCCTCATAGATGAGAACCTCACTGCAAAGAAAGAAAAACCTGTCCTGTTAATAATATGAAATATTTCTTCTGAATTGGACCCGCCCTTCCCTTGTGGCTGTGTCTCATTGTAAGGTTGCAGACGTTCAAATTTATGTTCGGATCATCAGGTATTCGCTTCAGTACCTTGCTCTTGACTTGACCTAAATTACACAGTCCTCTGAAATCGACGTCTTCAGCGAAATGGTCCAAAAGAATTTCCGGGCTCCTGTTATGTTATGTAGAGCATCATAACACATTGTTCTATTGCGATCAGACCCTAAAGGCATAATTCACTGGCCACATTTCTCCACAGTCTGCATTGCTGTTGGAAGATTTCTGTTCGCAGGCAGTCATGAATTGGCTGACTATTACTTGACAATGTCGACTGATGCCAACATTTATAACTTAGGATGCAGTTTGAGCGTCGATTATGTTTAGGAAAAAATGAGAAACCCTATGTGTGTGTGCGGGTGTTGTGTCCGTGTGTCTGTATGTCCATATATTATATATAATCCCTAACTGCAATGCAATCACACAGGAACTCGAAATATAGATTGTCATTGAAAATATTTTATACGGACTTAGAACTCTGTACATAGTGCTTCTAATTCAAATCTGTAAATTTCAGATTGGCTGTTTAAATGTCGGGTCGTTACACAGAGGAACACAAAATAATATCAGCTTAACTCACAATCAATATTGTCCATTGCCCATGAGTAAGAGAATGTTTTGTGATGAATTACACTCAGATGTCGATGGTGGCCACAACTATTCTGATGTTTATGTCTAAATTGGGATTACAATCATCTTAATGTTCTTCACTTAAATTCTGACAGGACGGGATGGGAGTCAATGAGAAGTTGCCACAAGTGAAAGCCAGCCGCCGTGATTCGCAAAGTCTGCAGCATTGACCTCGCAACAATAGAAAGTGGAATGTCAAATGGAACTTCCTGAACTCATTAATGTCTGTCGAGACATGCTGCTTCCCGCTGCAATGGTTCATATGAGTTCATATGGGAAACTAAATGTGGCGAGGTTCTGACATAGACTCAAAAGGCAGTTGAAGACGATGCAGGACTTCCTTCAAGCCGAAAGAGCTTCCAGGATTCTGAATCGCAAAGGGATGTGACTGCACAGCTTTTCAGTACCTCCCACATCCGATGAATAAATACACATTTAAACGTACAAACTAACCAATATTTATTTATATATATATATATATATATATACACATACGTAATTCCAACCATCTTTAATCCATCATTTGAAGTTGTCCGACTCATCAACGTCCGATTACAAATCCTGAAATGTGGGGTGGGGCGCGGGAGCAATGTCCTCTGTTCATTCTTTGCGTGAAGGGTTAAACCGAGTGCACTGTAATATATAAGCCATGGTCAGTTGATGAAAATGCTGGACAATAATGTACAGCTCGCGAGGATTTGACTATCTTCAAATTTTGAACGATTGATTCAATAGTCTCAGCGGATATTTCAGCCCATTCCTTAACACGACTCTGATTTTCCTTTGGGTCCCAGCATAAATGAATGGATTGACGCAGGAAGTCAAGAAGACAAGCATGTATCCTTGGTTTCTTCATGAAGGAATGAATCTTCACTTAAATCGGATCCTGAGAAGTAAGCAACCTTAGCAACTCGGACATATATTTGTTATTTGTAATAACGAACATCTAACAGGATAAAAGTGCCTGAGATAATGAGAAGTAAAACAATTGATTTTCTTCGCTTTTCCATTTCGGGATCACCATGATTCATCCTGTTGTTGTGGACCCGCAGTCTCCTGCGGGCTCTGTTAGCCAATAGAATGTGTCTGACAGTCAGAATATTCAGCAGTAAAATCAGAATAAAGGGGAGACAGGGGTTTACAATGGGCCGCATCCAGCCATACACAGTCCAAGCTGGTGAAGTGTAAAATATTAACTTTACACGACAAAACCAAGGTATATTGTTAACTCTGTACATGGGTTCATATGCAAAATACACAAAGGCATTTTTTAAACAGGTCAGTGCAGACACAATTCCGATCACACGCACTGCCACCTTCTCTGTGCAATACTTTGTTTTTACCTTCTGGCAACAAATAGCCACAAATCTATCAAAGGTGAAAGCCACTGTGAACCAGGCAGAGCTGTCAATAGCTGCAAAGTTAAAGACCAAGTGGAGACTGCATACTGGGGTGATAAACAGGAAGCTGGATGGGAAATAAATCCCAGCAATCCGAGTTAATATCACAGCAGTGACGAGGAGTATGAGATCCGTTATTGCCATGGACACCAGGTAGTACGTAATACATGCAGAGAGACTGCATCTTCTTCGACACAGGATGACAATGACTGCCAGATTAGCTGGAATACAGAGAGGAAGAGAGCCAGATGGACTGACTTTCAGAATGTATGTGATAGAGGCATTGTGAATAGTCAAATTACTTATTTGACTCGAAAGGAAATCAGCAGCTTTAATGACACATTTCTACACTTCAGCGAAATGTTCTTGCTCCAAATGATTCAATCAATGACAATGTTGACATTTACTGTGCCAGCATGTAATCCAATGCTGTCATAGATCCACGTTTATACCTGTTATAATTTTTAAAAATTGACCCATAGTGACTATAGAAATAACACCATGAACTACATCGGCATGCTAATCATGGTATAGTTAATCTCCTCATAAACTGTGCACGAAACACAGCAGCCCTTCAAGTACACGGAAATAATCATTCAGTAAGGCAGTTTTCGTAGCAGCACTGACACATTTGCATTTTTAAACGTGTGTGAGAATTCATCAACAGGGAGATTGTCTAATCCACAATGGAACTGGATTTACATCATAACAGATTAGCCCACATTGGCAGGAGGTGTCGGCACAGACTGTTAGGAGAATAAGGGCACTGCATCACCCAGTCAAATAATCAAGTCATGGAGTGTGCAGCTTCATTAATTTTCAACGGGGTAAGGCGTGGCTGGACGGCCTTTAATTCCACCGGTAAAATGCATGAGCTAAAGGCATGAAATTGTGATATAATATTTATCCCAATGAGATGGTTGTGGGAGGGGGAGGGTTGTTTGCTCCACATTCCAGGATGTGGAAGCTCCAGGCTAGACAGAGGAGAGGGTAAAAGAGGAAATGGTATTGCATTATTCGTTAAGGAAATAACTACTGCAAGAGGGAGTGGTGATGTCTTGGAGCGAGTATTGAATGACGCTTTCTGGATACAGCATAGGAATAAACAAAAGGAACAGCCACTTTGTTAGATGTTTATTATAGACCTCCAGCGAGTCATCAGCAAATTGAGGAGCGGATTTGTACCCAATACACGGGGGTGTGCAAACATAATAACAAAATAGTTGGCGATTTCAACTTTCCCGACATGAACTGAAGTAGACGCGGTGTTAAAGCTTGGACAGACAGGATTTCTTGAAATGTATACACAAGAACCTTTATATCAATTTGTAAAGAGTTAAATAAGGGATGGAGCTGTACTTGACCTAATTCTGGGAAATGAAGTTGGACAGGCAGTTGAGGTGATAATTGGGAAACTTTCTCAGGATAGAGATCAAAGCATGATCCAAGTTAAGCTTCTATTAGAAAAAAAGACACATTGCAACAAAATCTTTAGGATTGGAGATAAGAGCTTAGTTAATAAGACAGTATCTCACCAAGGTCGATACAGGAAATAAATAAAATAGCAGTAGGGCCGTTCATAAAGGAAGTGGGAGGATACAAGCCAAACATGTTCCCTCAAGGGTGATCCGAAGATTAACAAGCCCAAAGAACTCTGGATGAGCAAAGGTATTCAGAATACAATGCGAAGGAAAAGAAAGCTTTTTTATCAGGTACATGGGGACGAAATCATTAGAAAATGCAGGGTGGAGCTTGAGAAAGCAATTAGGAAAGCAAAAACGGAATATGACAAGCTCTGGTTGGTAAAAATAGGGCAAGTCTCAAAATCGTCAATAAGTATGTCAATTGGAAGAGGATAACCAAGAATAGAATAGGGCCCAGTAGGGAACAAGGGGGCAATCGGCGTGTTGGGCCAGAGGGAAACTGGTAGAGTTTCGAACCAATGTTGCTTGCGTATATTCATCTGAGAGAATGGGGATGGACCTATGGAACCCAAGGAGAGAGCGTGCGAGGTTCTTGGAGTTATTTAAAGTGTTTATGGGCTTAAAAGTAAACAAATAACTAGGTCCAGATGAATTGTGTTCCAGATTGTTGTGGCAGGCAAGGGAAGAGTTGCAGAGGCACAGACCTGAATTTTGTAATTCCAATATGTGCCCGGAGGTGGGCGTGCCAGAGGACCAGAGATCAGCTAACGTGGATCCAATACTTAGAAAGGGTTGTACAGAAAAGTCAGAGTACTACAGACCAGTGATCTCATGTCAGTGGTAGAGAAAATGTTGGAGAAAGTTCTAAATAAGAATATCTATTCCTCCTTGGAGATACAAAGGCTGCTCAAGGATAGGCAGACTGGCCTATCAAATTTTATCGACTGTTTGAGGAGATGACCAGTTGTATAGAGCAGGTAGTGCATCTGATGTAGTCCGTATGGATTACAACAAAGCTTTTGACAAAATTGGTTCAGTTGTAGGAAGTACAGGGTGGTGATAAAAGAATGTTTTAGTGACAGGAAGCCAGTGTATACTGGCATATCACAGGGGTCTGTGCTCCATTCACTACTATTTGTCATTTATAGAATTGCCAAAGATGACATATGGGTGACAGGTGACATACAGTTTGGTCAGGTGGTTAACAGTGTGGTAGAGTGTCTGAGGCGACAAGAGGCGATGCATTTTGGAAAGAGTAATTTAACAAGGAAATACTCAATTAACAGCGTGACTCTAGGAAATTCAGTTGAACAAATGAACCCTGACATGTTTGCCCATAAATCTCTGAAGGTAGAAGGACATGTTGGTAAAATGATGACAACAGCAGATGGGACATACGCCTTTATTAATCGGGCAATATGTTACATGAGCAGGGGAATCATGCGGGAGCTGCATGGAACATTGGCGAGATCACAGCGAGAGTACAGAGTTCACTGCTGGTAGCCACATTACAGGATGGATGCGATTGTACTGGAGGGGGTTGTGGGAGGGGGCAGAGCAGATTCAGCACGACGCAGCCTGGGATGGAAAATTGAAGTTCGGAAGACAGGTGGATCGGCTTGGGTTGATTTTTTTGGAGCTGAGAAAACCGAGGACGGGTCTGAGAATGTGCAAAATTAAGGGGTGTATGGGCAGAATGCATAAGAAATCAACTGTTCCTTAGAGCTCAAGGGTCATTCACTAGGGGACACAGGTTTAAGGTGACCATTAGAAGGTTTCGAGAGAATGTGACGAATAACTATTTCTGTCTGGTGACATTCTGGAATTCACTGGGCGGGTTGATACAGGAGAGTTACCTCACATTCTTCAAAACGTACCCAGATGAGCACTAGACACGTCCTAATGTTCAAGGCTGTGGACCAAGTTCTGGCAAATGGGATCAGTTTGAAAGTCAGGTGATTCTCACCTGTGGAAGGGCCTGTTATGGACGCATGATGCTATGACACAACGATAATAGCTGAATAAATTAACACAATATAACAAGGTCAATAAGGCAACATGATTTGGAGATGCTGGTGTTGGACTGGGTTGTACAAAGTTAAAAATCACACAACACCAGGTTATAGTCCAACAGGTTTAATTGGAAGCACACTAGCTTTCGGAGCGACGCTCCTTCATCAGGTGATTGTCATAAGGCAACAGAGATGCTTTGCAGAAACAAATCAAAACATGATGCGAATTCACTCGTACTTACAGTGCCAATATGGAAATAAAACGCATTTATATCGTGCGGTGGCAGTAAATCGACAAATAATATAAATTAAACGTTGGAAGGAACTAAATGGTAGGCAACAAAAGACGGCATTTCGACATTAAACAGGGAATATCTCTCACAATATGAGAAGAAGCTGTGTTCATAAAGGGAAAGAATACATTACACGAATAAATGTCGTTAATTGAAACGGAATGACCTTATAACCTTTACGGAGGTGTTAAGACAGTGAAAGCATGAAAAAGATTCATCCGAAGAAAAACACCCCAGTCAAATGAAGTAAATATACCGTGGAAGCGGAACAATGCATCACGTGAAACGGGGCAATGAGTGTTAATGACAATAATCCAGGTTATATTTATTCACTTTTCTTAAAAACAAAAGCTGATTGTTTCCACACTGGAGCCAGACCAAATCAATGGGATTCACCACTGACTCCAGTGAGAAACGCAGGTTTTGTTTGAACAACGCAAGAAAGTTCTGGCACACTGATCTCAGAGAGTGTGATCACCAGCCAGGCACAATATATTTCGAAATCTCTGTGAGATTAACTCAAACAACTGACTTTATTCTCATCCCGGATAGATGAGCATGTTATTGTACCTTATCTTCATTGTACAAGGCATAAGTCTTCAGCTCTTATCAACGTGTTCAGGTCAGAGTCGTTACATTCAGTATTGGGGAGGGTCGTAGTTCACTGGGAACCTCTGCAGTCCAATGCAGTTACGTTTAGTGTCAATATGTCGCGGCCAGTTTGTGTGAATTCAGTCCACTGCAGTAGTTACACACTATGTCAGTTTATGTTAGCTCCATTTACAATACCGCGGATCACTCCAGCTCCATCTCATCGGTCATGAAATTGCCGACTTCAGCACGCTTAGAATCACAACACAAAGCCCAAAATATACTTATTGTTTCTCGGCAAACAACCATATAGAAAACAATTAATTGCTGTCAAGAAATTGATCAATGGTCTCATGTTCAACAGATGAATGACGAGAGTAAGGAGTTATTATGGACAGTTTGATGGGATGCATTGAACACGTGCGTGAAGAGAAGCTGATTTAATCTAATTTCCAGCACTCAGTGCCAAATTTTTAACTGAGCTTTTTTTTTTAAATTTTCCACTTGACAGTACACTGTTCTTGCATTGGCAAGTTCGTCCTGTTGCCTCTTGTTGGCAGCAAACTGCTCTGGTGGTCCCAACATGACATTCCTGAGAACTGGTGCAGATTTAATTCCAAATAAGCAACATGGAGATTTCCTGCAGTATGGAAACAGGCCCTACAACCCAATAAGTCCACACCGCCCCTCTGAAGAGCAACCCAGCTAGACCGACTCTACATTTACCCCTGACTCATGAACCTAACACTATGGCTAATAGGAACTAATACCTAACGCTATGGGCAATTGCGCTAACACTGGGCAAGTTAGCATGGCCAATTCACCCTGACCTGCACATCTTTGGATTGTGGTAGGAAACCGGAGCACCTGGAAGAAGTCCACGCAGACACGATGAGAATGTGCAAACTCCACACAGACAGTATCCCGAGGCTGGAATTGAACCCGGGTCTCCGGCGCAGTAAGGCAGCTGTGCTAACCACTGAGCCACTCCAGATGATACGTGGCGAAAACGTTAACTCCCTCACATGGACACCTTGCCCCAATGTTGAAACATAAGGAGCCTGAAAGGACTAGAGAAGATCTATTCCACATGGCTACAGTCAAGAGTGTGAATTATCATTTGTAGCAGTGGTCAACGGACCACTAATTGCTATGAAGTCGAAAGAGTGGATGATCACTTTAAGATAGCAAGTGTTTTCTGATTTTAACGTACAGCTGCAGCTACCAGTTTACAGAACAGCTAAGAGATGAGATGTTGTGAAATAAATATATGCGACAATTGACTGTTAAATGGATTCCTGAGTGTATACAACAATTCAAGTTTAACCAATCCATTTAGATTATGCCCCTGGGTACCAAAACCCAGTTGAGTTTGAATGTTGGCAGATGGAGTTTAATTTAGAAAAATGTGACTTACTGTTGCAGTGCGGAGATTGAATCTTTCTGCCAATTAAGCAGAAAGCTGCCCTCACCTCCTAATATGTTAAAACTGTATGAGTGAAAGAAGATTGCTGAATTCTACTGCTTAAATAAAAAGTAACAACTTATTTATTTAACCCTAACAGGCAACACTGAGCAAAATTAACAAACAGAACACTCTTATACCCGAACTAACCAGTAGCCCTCTGCTGAACACAATTCAATTAATATGTTGTTCCAATAAAACAGTTAGAAAATTTCACTCCAATTAAATTTCTCAACTTTCAAGCAGCCTCTATGTTGTCTTCCTCTGGTGTTCCCTCTGGTCTTCTGCTGCTGCTGTCTCATCCCTACTTTTTTATTGTTTTTACGAGAAAAGGCACCTTTTGATAGATAGTGCCTTCGGAGATTTCTTTCAGAGCAAGTTTATTTCTTTGGATGGCATTTGCTCTCCAGATCTACAGCAGTTGCTCTAACCAGTTTTCAAAATGCCCGCTTTTTTCTGTACCCCCAACATTGTTCCCTCTCATTGGTCCGACATTGTCAATACCATACATTCAAATTCAACTGGGTTTTGGTACACAGGGGCATAATCTAAATGGATTGGTTAAACTTGAATTGTTGTATAAACTCCGGAATCCATTTAACTGACAATTGTCACATATTTATTTAGCAACATCTCACCTCTTAGCTGTTCAGTATACTGGTAGTTGTAGCTGTACGTTAAAATCAAACAACACTTGCTATCTTAAAGTGACCATCCACTCTTTCGACTTCATATCACTTAGTGGTAAGGTTCTGAGGAGTGTTGCTGAACAATTAGATTTTGGAGTTCAGGTAGATACTTCATTGAAGGTAGCGTCACGGGTAGATAGGATGGTGAAGAAGGCGTTCGGTATGTTTTCCTTTATTGGTCAGAGTATTGAGCACAGGAGTTGGGAGGTCATGTTGCAGTTGTAGAGGAAATTGTTTAGGCCACTTTGAAGTACAGCACGCAATTCTGGTCTCCTTGCTTTAAGAAGGATGTTATGAAACTTGAAAGAGGTCGGAGAAGATTTACAAGGATGTTGCCAAGATTGGAGGTTTGAGTTCTAGGGAGAGGTTGAATAGGCTAGGGATATTTTCCCTGGAGTGTCAGAAGCTGAGCGGTGCCCTTATAGAGATTTATAAATTCAGAGGGGCATGGATAGGGTAAATAACCAAAGTCTTTTCCCTGGATGGGGAGTACAGAACTAGAGGGCATAGGTTTAGGGTGAGAGGGCAAAGAAGAAAAAGAGACATAAGGGGCAACTTTTTCACACACAGGGTGGGGCGTGTATGGAATGAGCTGCCAGAGGAAGTGGTGCCGGCTGGTACAATTACAATACTGAAAAGACACCTGGATGGGTATATTAAAGAGAAGGGTTTACAGGGATGTGGGCCAAATGCTGGAAATGGGACTAGATTAATTGAGGACATCGGGTCAGCATGGACGAGTTGGACTGAAGGGTGTTTCCATGTATACAACTCTATGATTCTAGTGACATTGTTATAATAATAAAAAATAATAATACGGCTACTAACATTGATAATAAAACAATAATAACAGCAGTGTTACCAGGAAATAATAGGAGTACTGGCAATAACAAGATAGCCTGGCTCATCGCCCACTGATTTTAATTCCATCGTGGCTTCCACGAATCGGGACAAAAGTGTTGTAAGTATGCAGACGGTAAAGAAAAAAAAGACAAGATAACTCGAAGTTTACAGGACAGATTTCAGAATTGTATTTAGCATTCATTCTATATTCTTTAACTGACACATCAGGGAAGATTTGAAAGCAACTGAACGTTGGAAGTGAGAATTCATAGGACTTGGACAATGTAAAGCATAGTTCATACTGTCCTATTCCTAAAGTTGCAACTTTAACCAATAGGTGATATGGATATTTCACCTTATTCTTCAACTCAGAAATGAGTTTGCCTGTACAAATGAATGACTGATGCAAACACTCAATAATTGAAGCATATATTCACTTTGTTGGAGGACAAGTGTGGAATTCCTGAAATCAAGAAATGTAGAATAAAAGACATTCGCAATTTACAATATAAGTAATCTGTATAGGCTGTAATAAAGATAACAGGGCGAATCTGCCCCAGATGAGGAAGAGAAAAACAATGTTTCTCCATTTCTGGGTCCCTCTGGTTCTCCAAGTTGTTTTGTGCCCGGAGTCGCTTCTGGGCTACATTGGCCACTAGAATGTGCCTGACAATCCGGACATTGAACAGTAAAATCTGAATGAAAGGTGGAAGAGGGGTTAAATTAGTCCAAATTCAGGATCTAGATTAGAGTGGTGCTGGAAAAGCACAGCAGGACAGGCAGCATCTGAGTAGCAGGAAGTATATACAGCCATATATACAGTCCATGCAGGTAATGTGTAATATACTTGTGCATTGGCAAATATTGTCGATTACATACATTAGTTCATATAAAAAACACATATGAATCAACCAAGTATCAATATCTCAATCCAAATTAATATTGTTATGGACCAGACTAATATATATAACATTGTTATGGTCCAGATCAGACACCATCAAATTATATTATGAAGGTCGCCGAGACCCCAAATTTTTCCGAGTTTTAAAGGCAAGTGTAAGGTGTGTTACAGATGCAATTTCACTGGTCAAACAACCAGGCTTGATGCAAAACACAGGAATTCTTGCACTATAGTTAAAATGCAGACCAAGGAAAGATGAATTGGAATAACACCACTGTTACAAAACTACAGGTGCAATTTTCCAGTCCAGGATGAAAAAACATCTAGAGAAATCTCTGAGAGAGATAACTCAAGCATTTTCCTGTAGAAGAAAGAGATGTACAGAAGGTTCCAACCCCCAACAGCGACTGAAACTTAAACTAAGATAAGAGTACTCTGGGAGCTTGACACCACCCCTTCATGCTGCTTCTATTGTTTTAACTTTAACAAAAAAAGGTTCCAAGGCCTCACAAACTAATTATTTAATTGGCTTGGAATACAGGTGAGATACATCTGTCTCAACCTCTCTTTATTAAAAAAACAAGTACAAAATGCATCTTCTAAAGCCATAGTATCGTCACTATAGAAAGGCTAGTCTGGACATGATCCCTATCATCAGCTCTGCTTTTCTGTCCGTGCGACATTTTCTTTTCAATTTCTGGCAAGTAATGACCACAAACTGATGCAAGGTTAAAATGACTGTGAACCCCGATAGAACAGATTAGAAATGCAAAATCTATGACAGAATGTCCACTGATGCGAGAGACAGGAAACAGGATGAGAAATAAATATCACCAATTCGTTTCAAATCTGCCACTGTCAACAGTGCAAGGAGACCTGCCACTGCCAAGGTCTCACCACATAATGAGTCAGGCATTCAGGGAGATCACATGGGTTTTTTGACGCAGGATCACAGTCATTGCCAATTTGCTGTCAGAGAGAGTGGGAGAGATAAGTAGAACAGGCACGTTCGCTGTTTATCTTGCAACAAAATCATATCATGACACTTTTGAGACATGAGGCAAAGTTGGAAGTGATCTCTCTTGTGGCGGATATGATTTACTGGTGTAAACATAATTATTCTGGGGAGAAGAAAATAGCTTCATTTATTGCAAATGATGTTGATGAAATGTTGATGTAAAAGCATCGATTATTACATTCTTGTACTCTGTTTGGAGTAACAAGCAGAGAGACCTCACCTTCATGAGAAGTGGGTGAGGTTGTATAATCAGTTCCAGGATTGCTGTCTGTCGTGGGGAAGGTTGAAATGACAGGAGGACGCGGCCCCACAGAGTGGTCCTCTCCCAAGCTGTTGGAAGTCAGGATCATTTCCAGCGTCTGTGCTGACTGCTGCCTGCAGGAGATGGATTCCGCTGCCACTCCTGATTTCCTGCATGGAGCACCTGATTCCGTGGATGGACTCAGGATAGAGCATCCACATGGATGAAAATGTCATGCATAGCACGTTTAGCGAGCTGGTCACAACACTAGTAAAGACTACAGGAAACGTCGGATAACCGTCAGGAAGACGAGCAGTCCAGGAGGCCACTGTGGTCATTCCCCTCTCAAGCAGACATACTCTTTTGGATATTGTTGTGGGCATCGCCTCTCAGGGGGAAGCAATTGCTGCAGCAAGATCAATGACACCATGACTAGCATTGTAGTACAGCAGGGAGGGTCAGAGTGTAGCTGAGCAGTGGTGATAGTCAGAGGCACAGATAGGCATTTCTCTGCTAGTCGGCTAGATTCCAGGATCGTGTGTTACTTGTATGGTGCCATGATCAAGGATGTCTCTCAGAGTGCAAAGTAGTGTCTGACTTGTAGGGGGGGGGGGGGGCGAATGTGTGGAGGGGGGCAGCAGGGAGGAATGCTAGAGATTGTGGTCTGTGTTGCTACCAAGGACATAAGCAGAAAGTGAGTTGAGGTCTTGCAAAGGTAGTTCAAAGAGTTAGGTAGCAAGTGAAAAACAGGACCTCTGGAGTTATAATCTCAGGATTACTTCCTGTGTCACATTCCAGATTAAGATAGTGCAGTTAAATATGTTGCTAAAGATCTGGTTTAGGAGGGGAGGCTTCATGTATGTGGATCAACGAGATGTCTTCCAGGCCAAGTTGGAGCAGTACAGGAATGAGTGGTTTTGCACCGAAATTGGACTGGTACCAAGATCGTGGCCAGGAGGTTTGTTTGTGCCATTATAGAGCATGGTGGGTCAGTGGTTAGCTCTGCTGCCTCACAGTACGAGGAACCCAGGTTCGATTCCCACCTTGGGCGACTGTCTGTGTGGAGTTTGCACATTGTCTGCGTGGGTTTGGTCCGGTTTCCTCCCACAATCCAAAAATGTGCAGGCGAGATGAATTGGTCATGCGAAATTGCCCAAAGTGTTAGGTGCATTAGTCAGGGGTAAATATGGGGCATGGACGGGTTACTCTTCGAAGGGTAGGTGTGGACTTGTTGCACTCAATACCTGTTTCTATACTGTAGGGAATTGAATCTAATCGAATGAAAAAGCATGGTGACAGGCCATTTGGCCCAAACTGGTCCATGCCAACCACAGTCTCAATCCAAGCTCACCTCATTTCCCTGCACTTGGCCGATATCCTTCTAAACCTTTCCTATTTATGCTTTTGTCCAAATGTATTTTGAACGTTGTTAAAGTACTTCCCCAGAAAGCTCATTCCATATGCGTACCCCACTCTGCGTTAAACAGTTGCCCCTCAGATTCCCTTTTATCCTTTCCCCTCTACCCTTAAACTGATGCCCTCCAGTTCTCAATTCCCCACACTTGGGAAAAAGACTGAGTGCACTCACCTATTCCTGTCCCTCATGATCTTATTCACCTCTATAAAGGTCCCCCTTAAGTCTCCTCCCCTCTCAACAAAAAAAGACCTAGTTTGTCCAAGCTCTCCCTATAATCTCAGACCACTGCATCCAGGCAAAATCCTTGTAAATTTCTTCCACCGCTCCTTCCAGTTTAATAACATCCTTCCGGTAGCAAGATGACCAAAACTGAACACAATTCTCCAAGTGCAGCCTCACGAGTGCCCTACATAACTGCAACATAACTTCCCAAATTCTATACCCAATGCCCTGACTGATGAAGGCCAGTGTACCAAAAGCCTTCTTCACTACCCTGTCCACCCGTGACCCATCTTTCAGAGAACTGTGAACCTGAACTCCACGATTACTCTCTTCCAGTGCACTCCTTAAACCCTACCATTCACCATGAAACTCTACCTTGATTTGACTTTCCAAAACGCAAGACCTCACACTTTTCTAATTTAAATTCCATTTGCCACTCCTCAGCCCATTTCCCCAGCTGATCAAGGTCCTGCTGAAATTTCTGATAACCTTCCTCACTGTCCATAATACTGCCCATTTCAGTGTCATCAGCAAACTTATTAAGCATCCAAATCATTTATATAGATAGCAAACAGCAATGGGCCCAGCACCGACCCCTGAGGCACTCCACTGGTCACAGGCCTCCAGTCCGACAAGCATCCTTCCACTATTACCCTCTCCTTCCTACCATCAAGCCAATGGTGTATCCAGTTTGTCAGCTTCCCCTGGATTCCATGCGATCTGACCATCCAGAGCAGACTACCATGCGGAACCTTACTGAAATCCATTTAGACTATGACTGTGTCCCTCCCTCGTCAACCGTCCCGGTCACTTCATCAAATAACTCGAACAAATTTAATCCTAGTTAATCATAGAATCTCTACAGCATGGAAACAGGTATTTCAACCCAACAAGTCCACGGTGACCCTCCAAAGAGTATCCCACCCAAATCCACTCCCCATTCCTTTACATTTATCCCTGACGAATGCATCTAACCTACACATCCCTGAATACTATAGGCAATTTAGCACCGCCAATTTACCTAAGCTGCACATTTACAGACTGTGAGAGGAAACCAGAGCACCCGGAAGAAAACCGTGCTGACACGGGGAGAACGTGCAAACTCCACACAGACTGTTGCCTGAGGCTGGAATCGAGCCGGGGACCCTGGTGCTGTGAGGGAGCAGTGCGAAAAACTGAGCCACCTTGCTTCCACGAGGCATGATCTCCCACTCACAAAGCCATGCTGACTACTCTAAATCAAACCTGTCTTTCCGAATGCATGTATATCTTATCCAGGGATTGAGCATGATCAGTGCAGGGATCGAGTACAGTGAGTGCAGGGATTGAGTACGATGACTGCAGGGATTGAGTATGATCAGCAGTGGGATCGGGCATAGCGAGCCCAAGGATCAGATATGATCATTGCAGGGATCAAGTACCATGAGCACAGGGATTGGTTACGGTGAGCCCAGGGATCGACTACGATGACCGCAGGGATCAGGTATGGTGAGCGCAGGGATCGGGTACGATGAACAGTGGGATCGCGTACAGTGAGAGCAGAGGTCGGGTACAACAAACCCAGGGATTGAGTATGATCAGTGCAGGGACCGAGTACGATGACTACAGGGACCGAATACGATCTGCAGTGGGATCGGGTACAGTGAGCATGGGGATCGGGTACAGGCAAGCCGAGGGATCGGGTATGATCAGTGCAGAGATCGAGTACAGTCAGCACAGGGATCGAGTACGATGACTGCAGGGATCGAGTACCATCAACAGTGGGATCGGGTACAGTGAGCATGGGAATATCCCCAAGATATCACCACTAACTTCCCCAAGTTCCCAAGTCTTCATGCCTTTTCTCCACAGTAAATAGATGAGGACTATTCATTGAGGACCTCGCCCATCTCCTGATGTTCTACACATACATGTCAACTTTAGTCCTTGAAGGGTCCTATTCCCTCCCGAGTTTTTTTCCTTTCATAACATAAAACCTCTTTGGATTCACCTTAATCTTCTCAGCCAGGACCATCTTGTGCCCCCTTTTCACCCTCCTGATTTCCTTCTTCAGCAAACTCCTGTAATCCCTGTTCACCTCCAGGAATTCCCTTGATCCAGCTGCCTGTATCTAAGCCAAGCTTGCCCCTTTTCTCAGGTCAAACCCTCAATATCTCCTGTCATCCAGGGCTCCCTTTTTGTGCCAACCTTACCTTTCACCCTCACAGGAACATATAGACCGTACACTCCAGATATCTTACTGTTAAAGGCCTCCCACTTGCCAGAGATCCCTTTGCCTGTAAACAAACCATTCCCATCAACCCCTGCAGGATCTGAACCTGTGAACCAGTTTTGACCCTCTCCATAGCTATTCCAACATTAATAGAACTATGGTCACTGTTTGGAAAGTGCTCCTCCACTGTCACCTCTGTCACCTGCTCTGCTTTATTTCCCAAGAGTACGTCAAGTTTCGCTCCTTCCCCAGTAGGACCATCCACATGCTGCTTCAGTGATCATACCTGAACGCACTTAACAAATTCAACCCATCTAAGCCCTTAACGTTCCGGCTGTCCCAGTCTGTGTTAGAAAAATTAAAATCCACTACTATGACAAACCTGTTGCTCCTGTAAGTCTCCCCAATCTCCTTGCATAGTTGTTCGTCTAATTCCTGTTGACTATCTTGGTGCCTATAGTATAACCCAAATAGCGTTACCAACTCCTTATTTCCTAGCTCCACCCACAAAGTCTCACTGGAAGATTCTTCGTTACTTAATCTTCGATCACTGCTGCGATACTCGCCTTACTCATAAATGTGAGTGCCACTCCCCTCTTTCCACCATTCTGTCCAGAGTAACTGTACGCTGGCACATTAGATCGTCCAATTGGGATCATCACACTGCCAGGAGGATGAGTGCAGAAACAGTTTACCATGACATTGCCTCCTCCAGACAGCATTCCCTGTGAGGAGAGTATTCACTCCCAAGGCTCTGCCCAGGACCATAGGAACCTACAGAAGGTTGTGTGCACAGCCAGACCATCACGGAAGCCAGCCTTCCATCCATGGTCTCCATGTAGAAGCTGATAAGATGGATATAGAACTGGCTTCGTCATGAAAGACAGAAAGTGGCAATGGAAGCGTGGATTTTTTTTTAAAAAGTGGAATCTGTGGCCAGTGGCGTTTCACAGAGATCAGATCTGAGAGTCTGTCATATCCATAAATGATCTGGAGGAGAACGTAGATGATCTGATTAGTAAAGTTGCAGACAACACAAAGATTGAGAGAGCTGCAAATAATGAAGAGGATTGTGATAGTGAAAGGCTGCCAACACCATCAAAGACCCATCAAACCTTGGTAATGCTCTCCTCTGACCTCTTCGATCAGGCAGAAGATACAAAAGCTTTGGCACATTCACCAACAGATTCAGGGACAATTTCTTTCCTTACGTTATTCAACTGATGAATGGTCTCTCTAACTTCAATTAATGCTGACCTTACCAATGGTAATCTTGCTTCGTGCATGGCCTGTGTGATGTGACTTGTGTGTCTCTGTCCAAACTTTTCACCCTATGATCCCTATTTCCTTGCTCTCGATGAACTGCCAGGACCACTCATTAACAAAGCTTTTCACTGTACTTCGGTACACAAAAACTAAATCAAATATAAACTGACTCAAATCAGATTGGACACGTTTACCTTATTTTCACTTGAATGTCGATGGTCCACTTCTGTTTGTCACTTTCACAAATGACTTGGAACAGGCGTAGAAGGATGGGTTTGTAAATTTGTGGATGACAATAAGATCGGTAGAGTTGTGGATAGTGCCAAAGGATGTTGTAGGTTACAAAGGGGCATAGAAAAACCACAGAACTGGGCTGAGAGGTGGCAAATGGAGTTTAATGTGGATACATATGAGGTGTTTCACTTTGCAAGGGGCAACAGGAATGCAGAGTACTGGGCTAATGGTAAGATTCTTGGTAGTGTCGATGAACAGAGAGATCTCGGTGTCCATGGACATGGATCCTTGAAAGATGCCATCCAGGTTGATAGGGCTGTTAAGAAGGCATACGGTGTGTTAGCTTTTATTGGTAGACGGACCGAATTTTGGAACCATGAGGTCAAGCTGCAGCTGGACAGAACTGGTGCAGCCACACTTGGAGTATTGAGTAAGGTTCTGGTCACTGGATTACGAGAAGGATATGGAAGTGTCCGCAACGGTTCAGAGGAGATTTACGAAGGTGTTGCCTGGTAGGGAGGAAACGTCTTATGAGGAAAGCCTGCAGAACTTCCGTTAGAGTGAAGAAGCTGAGAGGTGACTTAATTGAGACTTATGAGATAACCAGAGGGTTAGATGGGTGGACAGTGAGAGCCTTTTTTCTCGATGTCGATGGTTAATATGAGGGGACATAGCTTTAACTTGAGGGGTGATAGATATAGGATGGATATCAGAGATGGTTTCTTTACTCAGAGAGTAGTAGGGGCGTGGAAAACACTGAATGCAACATCAGTAGACACGCCAACTTTAAGGGCATTTAAACTGTCATTGGATAGACATATGGACGAGAATGTAATAGTGTAGGTTAGAAGAGCTTCAGATTGGTTCCACAGGTCAGTGCAACATCGAGGGCCAAAGGGCTCGCATTGCGCGGCATTGTTCTACGCATTGTAGAAGGGTGACCTGATCCATGGTTGCAAAATTATAAGAGACAAAAATGTGTCCAAGAAAAGACATTTTTGGAGTCTTTTTCCTAGGTTAGAAATACCAATTACTAGGAGTCATAGGTTTAGGTAAAAGGAGATAAGTACAAAGGAATTAGAGAGGCATGCTTTCTCTCACAGAAGATGGCAAGTGCCTGGAATGTGCTGCCAGAGGAGGTGGAGGTGAATACAATAGAATGTTTAAGAGGCAACTTGATCAATAGATGAATAGGCGTGGAGTTTGCACATTCGCCTCATCTGAGCATGGGTTTCCTCCAAGTGCTCTGGTTTCCTCCCACAGTCCAAAGATTTGCAGGTCAAGTGAATCGGCCATGCTACATTTCCCATAGTGTTCAGGGATATATAGATCAAATGCATTTGTCAGGGGTAAATGTAGAGCAGTCGGGTTGGGGAATAGGTCTGCATGGGATAGTTTTCAGTGCGTTGGACTTGTTGGGCCAAATGGCATGTTTCCACAGTGTAGGGACTCAATAATGTTTCGGCTGTTTGAAATCAGGACCAACTACTATAATTGCGACAGTCCAAGACACTGCTGACTACTTGTAACAGAACGAAATCTTGCAGTCAGCAATTTAGGATCATTAACCAATCGGAACAGATTACCTGTGCTCACACTGACCTACAGGCTGACAGCAGTGCTCTGGGATTTAGTGGCAAACATGCAGCTAAGGGCAATTCATTCATATATTCATTCAATTCAATTGCTAACTTTCAATGGATCAATCCTTCCAACGAATGACTCTATTGTGGGAGTTATTCAGATGTTTTGAAGGCCAGATGATAACACTTCCACATGTATGCACCGATAATACTGTGATAACTCATCCACTGTAACAGCAGAATAGCACATTGTAATCGACCGAGCAGTTTGATAATGGTGAGAGGATTCACCAGTGGGACCGTTTTAAAATAACAACAGAACTATGTTTGCACTGTTTCTTTTGTTAGTATTTTGCCATCAACGGTCGAAGAGTGTGGGGCTGGAAAAGCACAGCGGGTCAGGCAGCATCCCAGAAACAGGAGAGTCGACATTTCGGTCCTTCATCAGGAATGAGGTCTGTAGGCCAAGGAGGCTGAGAGATAAATGGGAGGGGTGTGGGAAGATAATTAGGAATGTGACAGGTCGATGAAGGTAATGGAGAAGGTGACAGGTTGGAAAGGAGGGTGGAGTGGATAGATTGGAAAGGTGATGGACAGATCAAGAGGGTGGTGCAGAATTGAACGCTTGGGACTGGGATAAGGTGGGGGGATGGGGAAACTGGTGAAATTCACATTGATCCAGTGGGGTTGCAGGGTCCCAAGTCGGAAGATGAGGTGTTCTTCCTCCAGGCGTCGAGTGGTTAGGGTTTGGTGATGGAGGAGGCCGAGGAGCTGCATGTCCTTGGGTGGAGTGGGAGGGGAAGTTGAAGTGTTCAGCCACAGGGCGATGGAGTTGGTTGGTTGGTGCGGGTGTCCCAGAGATATGCTCTGAAATGATCTGCAAGCTGGCGTGTGTGGCTACTAGGGATAGCTGGTTGTGTCGTTTTGTGGCTAGTTGGTGTTCATGGATGTGGATCGTTAGCTGTCTTCCTGTTTGTCCTATGTAGTGTTATGTGCAGTCCTTGTTTGGGATTTTGTACACTACAATGGTTTTGCTCTTGCTGGGTATCGGGTCCTTTGTCCTGGTGAGTTGTTGTCTGAGAGTGGCTGTTGGTTTGTGTGCTGTTAGGAGTCCTAGTGGTCGCAGTAGTCTGGCTGTCAGTTCGGAAATGCTCCTGATGTATGGGAGTGTGGCCAGTCCTTTGGGTTGTGGCATGTCCTCGTTCCTTTGTCGACCAACAAGTTTCGGGCAGACCCTAGAGTGCCTTTCAACTGAGTTGATGGCCCTCCAGGTGCAGTTGACCTTTGTCTCAGTATGCATCTCTGGGAACAGACACGATAGCACAAGAGTCCCGTGTCATGGGGCTGCTCGGTATGAACCTCGACACAAACCGCTGCATCTTTCTCCAGCCTTCTTCTGCAAAGGTCCAGGAGGAGATGGGTGATAGTCTCAATGTCACCCGCAGCCACTTCAAGGGTGATGTGTGGTGGAGCAGGCAGACCGAGCAGACAAGGAGGATCTCACAGACAGTGCACTTCTCACTACCAGGCAAGTGATGTTTTGGTGCTGGTTGAATAGTCCTGGTGATGAGGCATTCTGCCAAATGACATTGACAGTCTGCTGAGGGAGCTGAAAATGTGTTGCTGGAAAAGCGCAGTGGGTCAGGCAGTATCCAAGAAGCAGGAGAATCGACGTTTCAGGTATGAGCCCTTCTTCAGTCTGGTGAGGGGACAAACTGACAGGATACACCCCACTTCTAACACCACTGGGTCTTGGGGACACTACATGCTGACCATCTCCTGAGGGATCTCGTTGAAAATTTCTCCACAAGCGACGGGTGACATAGTATGCTCCAACTCGTTGCAGCGTTCCGCGACAGGAAAGCCAGTCCCATCCTTTGTAGCACAGAGGACAAGTCAAACCGCAGTACAAAGTGACACTTGGTGTTTGGAAGAGAGAGTGGCAAGATGGCAGTGGTGACCTGGCCTACAACTGCCTGAGTACACAATACCTGCCTGACCTCCCTCCTATACCAATCTTCCCTCCCCTTCTCATACTTAGCTTGACCTCTCCTGCTCACACAGCTCCAGCAACCAAGGCATGGGCACTGCTCCACCCGTCTCCTGGGTGCCTTCAATCTCAGTCTTTTGGAACGGGGACCGGGGGTACTGCACAGCCCTCAAGCCAACAGCTGGAGCCCCTGATTTTCATTTCACTCGCCTACAAACAGACTAGTGTTCTTGTAACCCTCCCAATCATTTTATAACAAAGAACCCCAGTCCAGTGTTTGTAATGAACCGCCAGCCCACTGATAATATAAACCCTCAGCCCTGTGTTTATATAGCATGCATCCCAGTTTTCACACAACCGCCCTATCTAGTGTCTACTCAACCACCCTGTCTCCTGTTCATATAAGCCTCCCAGTGCTGTGATTCTACAATATCTGCCAGTGTAATTTTCTAACACTCCCAGCAACAGTGTTTATATAAAGCTGCCCCAGTCATTTTATAACAACCTCCCCCAGCAGCACTGATATAACATTGCTCCAATAATTTTATAACAGCTCCAAATGTCAGTGATCATATGATATTCACACCCCCAAGTAATTTTATAACAAATACCAAACCCAGTATTTATATAAAACAGCGAAATAATGTGATAACAATCATTCCTGTCCACTGTGTATATAACAAAAACCCCCAGTAATTTCATTACAACCCTCCCAAAACAGTCGATATATAACACAGACCCCAGGAATTTTACAATGAACAATTCCACTCTAGTGTTTATATAAACACCTGCCAGTAATTTTTTAATGAATTTCACACACACCCCCCACCGCCCGAAAATTGGATAACAAATACCCTCAGCCCAGTGTTTATATACCACACCCCCACAGTAATTTTACAATAGCCCCGCAGACCACTATTAATAAAACACACCCTTCACAGTAATTGTATAACAAACGCCCCAGGTGAGTGTTTATATAACACACAACCCCACAGTAATTTTATAACAGCCCCCACAGCCCAGTGTTTATATAACACACACCCCCACAGTAATTTTATAACAGCCCCCACAGCCAAGTGCTTATATAACACACACCCCCACAGTAATTTAATAACAGCCTCCACGGCCCAGTGTTTATATAACACCCCCCACAGTAATGTTATAACAGTCGCCCAGCACAGTGCTAATATAACATCCCCCTACAGTAATTTTATAACAGCCCTCCCCAGCCTAGTGTTTATATAACATCCCCACAGTAATTTTATAACAGCCCCCACAGCCGAGTGTTTATATAACACCCCCCACAGTAATTTAATAACAGCCCCCACAGCCCAACGTTTATATAACACCCAACACAGTAATTTAATAACAGCCCTCCCCAGCCTACTGTTTATATAACACACCTCCCCACAGTAATTTTATAACAGCCCACCGCCCAGTGTTTATATAATACACACCCCTACAGTAATTTTATAACAGTCCCCCACCCAGTCTTTATATAACACACACCCCCAGAGTAATTTTACAATAGCCCGCCAGCCCACTATTAATACAACACACCCTTCACAGTAATTTTATAACAGCCCCCCAGCCCAGTGTTTATATAACACACATCCCCACAGTAATTTTATAACAGTCCTCCAGCCCAGTGTTCATATAACATCCCCCACAGTAATCTAAAACATCCCCCCGCCCAGTGTTTATATAACACACAGCCCAACAGGAAATTTATAACAGTCTCCACAGCCCAGTATTTATATAACACACACACCCACAGTAATTTTATAACAGTCTCCACAGCCCAGTATTTATATAACACACAACACCACAGTAATTTTATAACAGTCCCACAAGCCCAGTGTTTATACACCACACACCCCCACAGTAATTTTATAACAGCCCTCCCTAGCCTAGTGTTTATATACCGCACAACCCCACAGTAATTTTATAACAGTCCCCCAGCCCAGCATTCATATAACACACACCCCTACAGTAATTTTATAACAGCTGCCCACCCCAGTGTTTATATAACACACACCCACAGTAATTTTATAACAGCACTCCCCAGCCCAGTGTTTATATAACACACACCTCCCACAGTAATTTTATAACAGTCCCACAGACCAGTGTTTATATAACACACACCCCCACAGTAATGTTATAACAGCTGCCCAACCCAGTATTGATATAACACACACCCCCACAGGAATTTTATAACAGCCCCCCGCCCAGTGTTTATATAACACACACCCCCACAGTAAATTTATAACAGCCTCCCAGCCCAGTGTGTATATAACACACAGCCACACAGTAATTTTATAGTCCCCAGCCGAATGTTTATATAATACACACAACCACAGTAATTTTATAACAGTCCCACAGCCCAGTGTTTATATACCACACACCCCCACAGTAATTTTATAACAGATCCCTCAGCCCAGTGTTTATATAACACACACACCCCCACAGCAATTTTATACCAGCCCTCCCCAGCCCAGTGTTTATATAACACACACACCCCGACAGTGATTTTATAACCGCCCTCCCCAGCCCAGTGTTTATATAACCCACACCCCACAGTAATTTTATAACAGCCCACCAGCCCAGTGTTTATATAACACACACATCCCCACAGTAATTCATAACAGCCCCCACAGCCCAGTGTTTATATTACACACACCCCCACAGCAATTTTATACCAGCCCTCCCCAGCACAGTGTTTATATAACACACACATCCCCACAGTAATTTTTTAACAGCCCCCACAGCCCAGTGTTTATATAACACACCCCCACAGTAATGTTATAGCAGCCCTCACATCCCAGTGTTTAGAGAACACACAGCCCCACAGTAATTTTATAACAGCCCCAACAGCACAGTGTTTATATAACACACAACCCCACAGTAATTTTATAACAGCCCCCCAACCCAGTGTTTATATAACACACCCCCACAGTAATTTTATAACAGCTCCCACACCCCAGTGTTTATATAACACACACCCCAGTAATTTTATAACAGCCCCCACACCCCAGTGTTTATATAACACACACCCACACAGTAATTTTATAACCGCCCCCACAGCCCAGTGTTTATATAACACACACCCCACGGTAATTTTATAACAGCCCAGTGTTTATATAACACACAACCCCATAGTAATTTTATAACAGCTCTCCCAAGCCCAGTGTTTATATAACACACACCCCCACAGTAATTTTATAACAGTCCCACAGCACAGTGTTTACATAACTCACACCCCCACAGTAATTTTATAACAGTCCCCACAGCCCAGTGTTTATATAACACACACCCCCCACAGTAATTTTATAACAGGCCCCCAGCCCAGTGTTTATATAACACACACCCCCACAGTAATTTTATAACAGTCCCACAGCGGTGTTTATATAACGCACACCCACACAGTAATTTTATAACAGCCCCGCAGCCCAGTGTTTGTATAACACACAACCTCACAGTAATTTTATAACAGCCCCCACAGCCCAGTGTTTATATAACACACACCCCCACAGTAATTTTATAACAGCCCCCACAGCCCAGTGTTTATATAACACACACCCTCACAGTAATTTTATAACAGCCCCCACAGCCCAGTGTTTATATAGCACACACCCTCACAGTAATTTTATAACAGCCCCCACAGCCCAGCGTTTATATAACACACAACCCCACAGTAATTTTATAACAGCCCCCACAGCCCAGTGTTTATATAATACACACCCCCACTGTAATTTTATAACAGCCCCCACAGCCCAGTGTTTATATAACACACAACCACACAGTAATTTTATAACAGCCCCCACAGCCCAGTGTTTATATAACACACACCCCCAATGTAATTTTATAACAGTGCCACAGCCCAGTGTTTATATAACACACAACCCCACAGTAATTTTATAACAGCCCCCACAGCCCAGTGTTTATATAACACACAACCCCACAGTAATTTTATAACAGCCCTCCCCAGCCCAGAGTTTATATAACACACACACCCACACAGTAATTTTTTAACAGCCCTCCCCAGCCTAGTGTTTATATAACACACAGCTCCCACAGTAATTTTATACCAGTCCCCCAGCCCAGCGTTTCTATACCACACACCCCCACAGTAATTATATAACAGCTCTCCCCAGCCCAGTGTTTATATGACACACACACCCACAGTAATTTTATAACAGCTCTCCCCAGCCCAGTGTTTATATGACACACACACCCACAGTAATTTTATAACAGCCCCCAAGCCCAGTGTTTATATAACGCACACCCCCACAGCAATTTTATAACAGCCCTCCCCAGCCCAGAGTTGATATTCCACACACCCCCAGAGTAATTATATAACAGCCCTCCACAGCCCAGTGTTTATATAACACACACCCACACGGTAATTTTATAACAGCCCCCACAGCCCAGTGTTTATATAACACACACCCCCACAGTAATTTTATAACAGTCCCCACAGCCCAGTGTTTATATAACACACACAACCACAGTAATTTTATAACAGCCCCCACAGCCCAGTGTTTAGAAAACACACAACACCACAGTAATTTTATAACAGCCCTCCCCAGCCCAGCGTTTATATAATACACCCCCACAGTAATTTTATACCAGCCCTCCCCAGCGCAGTGTTTATATAACACACACCCCCACAGTAATTTTATACGAGCACACCCCAGCCCAGTGTTTATATAACACACACCCCCACAGTAATTTTATAACAGCCCTCCCCAGCCTAGTGTTTATATAACACACAGCTCCCACAGTAATTTTATACCAGTCCCCCAGCCCAGCGTTTCTATACCACACACCCCCACAGTAATTATATAACAGCTCTCCCCAGCCCAGTGTTTATATGACACACACACCCACAGTAATTTTATAACAGTCCCCCAGCCCAGTGCTTATATAACACACAAACCCACAGTAATTTTATAACAGTCCCCCAGCTCAGCGTTTATATACCACACACACCCACAGCAATTTTATAACAGCCCTCCCCAGCCCAGTGTTTATATACCACACACCCCCACAGTAATTTTATAACAGCCCTCCCCAGCCCAGTGTTTATATAACACGCACCTCCACTGTAATTTTACAACAGCCCCCACAGCCCAGTGTTTATATAACACACACACCCACAGTAATTTTATAACAGCCCTCCCCAGCCCAGTGTTTATATAACACACAGCCCCACAGTAATTTTATAACAGCTGCCCACCCCAGTGTTTATATGACACACAGCCCCACAGTAATTTTATAACAGCTGCCCACCCCAGTGTTAATATAACACACACCCTCACAGTAATTTTATAACAGCCCCCCGTCCAGTGTTTATATAACACACACCCCCACTGTAATTTTATAACAGCCCCTATAGCCCAGTGTTTATATAACACACACCCCCACAGTAATTTTATAACAGCCCTCCCCAGCCCAGTGTTTATATAACACACACACCCCCACAGTAACTTTATAACAGCCCTCCCCAGCCCAGTGTTTGTATAACACACAACCTCACAGTAATTTTATAACAGCCCCCACAGCCCAGTGTTTATATAACACACACCCCCACAGTAATTTTATAACAGCCCCCACAGCCCAGTGTTTATATAACACACACCCTCACAGTAATTTTATAACAGCCCCCACAGCCCAGTGTTTATATAGCACACACCCTCACAGTAATTTTATAACAGCCCCCACAGCCCAGTGTTTATATAATACACACCCCCACTGTAATTTTATAACAGCCCCCACAGCCCAGTGTTTATATAACACACAACCACACAGTAATTTTATAACAGCCCCCACAGCCCAGTGTTTATATAACACACACCCCCAATGTAATTTTATAACAGTGCCACAGCCCAGTGTTTATATAACACACAACCCCACAGGAATTTTATAACAGCCCCCACAGCCCAGTGTTTATATAACACACAACCCCACAGTAATTTTATAACAGCCCTCCCCAGCCCAGAGTTTATATAACACACACACCCACACAGTAATTTTTTAACAGCCCTCCCCAGCCTAGTGTTTATATAACACACAGCTCCCACAGTAATTTTATACCAGTCCCCCAGCCCAGCGTTTCTATACCACACACCCCCACAGTAATTATATAACAGCTCTCCCCAGCCCAGTGTTTATATGACACACACACCCACAGTAATTTTATAACAGCTCTCCCCAGCCCAGTGTTTATATGACACACACACCCACAGTAATTTTATAACAGCCCCCAAGCCCAGTGTTTATATAACGCACACCCCCACAGCAATTTTATAACAGCCCTCCCCAGCCCAGAGTTGATATTCCACACACCCCCAGAGTAATTTTATAACAGCCCTCCACAGCCCAGTGTTTATATAACACACACACAACAGTAATTTTATAACAGCCCCCACAGCCCAGTGTTTATATAACACACACCCACACGGTAATTTTATAACAGCCCCCACAGCCCAGTGTTTATATAACACACACCCCCACAGTAATTTTATAACAGTCCCCACAGCCCAGTGTTTATATAACACACACAACCACAGTAATTTTATAACAGCCCCCACAGCCCAGTGTTTAGAAAACACACAACACCACAGTAATTTTATAACAGCCCTCCCCAGCCCAGCGTTTATATAATACACCCCCACAGTAATTTTATACCAGCCCTCCCCAGCGCAGTGTTTATATAACACACACCCCCACAGTAATTTTATACGAGCACACCCCAGCCCAGTGTTTATATAACACACACCCCCACAGTAATTTTATAACAGCCCTCCCCAGCCTAGTGTTTATATAACACACAGCTCCCACAGTAATTTTATACCAGTCCCCCAGCCCAGCGTTTCTATACCACACACCCCCACAGTAATTATATAACAGCTCTCCCCAGCCCAGTGTTTATATGACACACACACCCACAGTAATTTTATAACAGTCCCCCAGCCCAGTGCTTATATAACACACAAACCCACAGTAATTTTATAACAGTCCCCCAGCTCAGCGTTTATATACCACACACACCCACAGCAATTTTATAACAGCCCTCCCCAGCCCAGTGTTTATATACCACACACCCCCACAGTAATTTTATAACAGCCCTCCCCAGCCCAGTGTTTATATAACACGCACCTCCACTGTAATTTTACAACAGCCCCCACAGCCCAGTGTTTATATAACACACAACCCCACAGTAATTTTTTAACAGCACCCACAGCCCAGTGTTTATATAACACACACCCCCACAGTAATTTTATAACAGCCCTCCCCAGCCCAGTGTTTATATAACACACAGCCCCACAGTAATTTTATAACAGCTGCCCACCCCAGTGTTTATATGACACACAGCCCCACAGTAATTTTATAACAGCTGCCCACCCCAGTGTTAATATAACACACACCCTCACAGTAATTTTATAACAGCCCCCCGTCCAGTGTTTATATAACACACACCCCCACTGTAATTTTATAACAGCCCCTATAGCCCAGTGTTTATATAACACACACCCCCACAGTAATTTTATAACAGCCCTCCCCAGCCCAGTGTTTATATAACACACACACCCCCACAGTAACTTTATAACAGCCCTCCCCAGCCCAGTGTTTGTATAACACACACACCCCCACAGTAATTTTATAACAGCTCCCACACCCCAGTGTTTATATAACACACCCCAGTAATTTTACAACAGCCCCCACACCCCAGTGTTTACATAACTCACACCCCCACAGTAATTTTATAACAGCCCCCACAGCCCAGTGTTTATGTAACACACACCCCCACAATAATTTTATAACACTCCCCCAGCCCAGCGTTCATATAACACACACCCCCACAGTAATTTTATGACAGATCCCTCAGCCCAGTGTTTATATAACACACACCCCCCACAGCAATTTTATAACAGCCCTCCCCAGCCCAGTGTTTATAACACACACACCTCCACAGTAATTTTATAACAGCCCCCCCCAGCTCAGTGTTTATATAACACACACACCCCGACAGTGATTTTATAACCGCCCTCCCCAGCCCAGTGTTTATATAACCCACACCCCACAGTAATTTTATAACAGCCCAGTGTTTATATAACACACACATCCCCACAGTAATTATATACCAGCCCTCCCCAGCCCAGTGCTTATATAACACACACACCCACAGTAATTATATAACAGCTCTCCCCAGCCCAGTGTTTATATGACACACACACCCACAGTAATTTTTTAACAGCACCCACAGCCCAGTGTTTATATAACACACACCCCCACAGTAATTTTATAACAGCCCTCCCCAGCCCAGTGTTTATATAACACACAGCCCCACAGTAATTTTATAACACCTGCCCACCCCAGTGTTTATATAACACACAGCCCCACAGTAATTTTATAACAGCTGCCCACCCCAGTGTTAATATAACACACACCCCAACAGTAATTTTATAACAGTCCCCCAGCCCAGAGTTTATATAACACACACCCCACAGTAATTTTATAACAGTCCCCCAGCCCAGAGTTTATATAACACACACCCCACAGTAATATTATAACAGTCCCCACAGCCCAGTGTTTATATAACACGCACCCCCACAGTAATTTTATAACAGCCCTCACAGCCCAGTGTTTATATAACACACACCCCCACAGTAATTTTATAACAGCTCCCACACCCCAGTGTTTATATAACACACACCCCAGTAATTTTATAACAGCCCCCACAGCCCAGTCTTTATATAACGCACACCCCAGTAAATTTATAACAGCCCCCACACCCCAGTCTTTATATAACACACACCCCATGGTAATTTTTTAACAGCCCCCACAGCCCAGTGTTTATATAACACACGACCCCACAGTAATTTTATAACAGCCCCCACAGCCCAGTGTTTATATAACACACACCCCACAGTAATTTTATAACAGCCCCCACAGCCCAGTGTTTATATAACACACAACCCCACAGTAATTTTATAACAGCCCCCACAGCCCAGTGTTTATATAACATTCAACCCCACAGTAATTTTATAACAGCCCCCCAACCCAGTGTTTATATAACACACCCCCACAGTAATTTTAAAACAGCTCCCACACCCCAGTGTTTATATAACACACACCCCAGCAATTTTATAACAGCCCCCACAGCCCAGTGTTTATATAACACACACCCCCACAGTAATTTTATAACAGCTCCCACACCCCAGTGTTTATATAACACACACCCCAGCAATTTTATAACAGCCCCCACAGCCCAGTGTTTATATAACACACACCCCCACAGTAATCTTATAACAGCCCCCACACCCCAGTGTTTACATAACTCACACCCCCACAGTAATTTTATAACAGCCCCCACAGCCCAGTGTTTATACAACACACACCCTCACAGTAATTTTATAACAGCCCCCCGTCCAGTGTTTATATAACACACACCCCCACTAATTTTATAACAGTCCCACAGCCCAGTGTTTATATACAACACACCCCCACAATAATTTTATAACAGCATTCACAGCCCAGTGTTTAAATAACACACACACCCCACAGTAATTTTATAACAGTCCCACAGCCCAGCGTTTCTATACCACACACCCCAACATAAATTTTATAACAGCTCTCCCCAGCCTAGTGTTTATATACCGCACAACCCCACAGTAATTTTATAACAGCCCTCCCCAGCCCAGTGTTTATATAACACACAGCCCCACAGTAATTTTATAACAGCTGCCCAACCCAGTGTTTATGTAACACACACCCCCACAGTAATTTTATAACAGCCCTCACAGCCCAGTGTTTATATAACACACACCCCCACAGTAATTTTATAACAGCCCTCACAGCCCAGTGTTAATATAACTCACACCCCCACAGTAATTTTATAACAGCCCCCACAGCCCAGTGTTTATACAACACACACCCTTACAGTAATTTTATAACAGCCCCCCGTCCAGTGTTTATATAACACACACCCCCACAGGAATTTTATAACAGTCCCCACAGCCCAGCGTTTTTATACCGCACACCCCCACAGTAGTTTTAACACTCACCCAGCCCAGCGTTTATATAACACACAACCCCACAGTAATTTTATAACAGTCCCCCAGCCCAGCGTTTATATAACACACACACCCACAGTAATTTTTGACAGCCCTCCACAGCCCAGTGTTTATATAACACACACACACACACACACACACACACACACACAGTAATTTTATAACAGCCCTCCCCAGCCCAGCGTTTATATAACACACACACCCACAGTAATTTTTGACAGCCCTCCACAGCCCAGTGTTTATATAACACACACACACACACACACACACACAGTAATTTTATAACAGCCCTCCCCAGCCCAGTGTTTATATAACACACACCCCCACAGTAATTTTATAACAGATGCCCACTCCATTGTTTATATAACACACACCCCAACAGTAATTTTATAACAGTCCCCCAGCCCAGAGTTTATATAACACACACCCCACAGTAATTTTATAACAGTCCCCCAGCCCAGAGTTTATATAACACACACCCCACAGTAATATTATAACAGTCCCCACAGCCCAGTGTTTATATAACACGCACCCCCACAGTAATTTTATAACAGCCCTCACAGCCCAGTGTTTATATAACACACACCCCCACAGTAATTTTATAACAGCTCCCACACCCCAGTGTTTATATAACACACACCCCAGTAATTTTATAACAGCCCCCACAGCCCAGTCTTTATATAACGCACACCCCAGTAAATTTATAACAGCCCCCACACCCCAGTCTTTATATAACACACACCCCATGGTAATTTTTTAACAGCCCCCACAGCCCAGTGTTTATATAACACACGACCTCACAGTAATTTTATAACAGCCCCCACAGCCCAGTGTTTATATAACACACACCCCACAGTAATTTTATAACAGCCCCCACAGCCCAGTGTTTATATAACACACAACCCCACAGTAATTTTATAACAGCCCCCACAGCCCAGTGTTTATATAACATTCAACCCCACAGTAATTTTATAACAGCCCCCCAACCCAGTGTTTATATAACACACCCCCACAGTAATTTTAAAACAGCTCCCACACCCCAGTGTTTATATAACACACACCCCAGCAATTTTATAACAGCCCCCACAGCCCAGTGTTTATATAACACACACCCCCACAGTAATTTTATAACAGCTCCCACACCCCAGTGTTTATATAACACACACCCCAGCAATTTTATAACAGCCCCCACAGCCCAGTGTTTATATAACACACACCCCCACAGTAATCTTATAACAGCCCCCACACCCCAGTGTTTACATAACACACACCCCCACAGTAATTTTATAACAGCCCCCACAGCCCAGTGTTTATACAACACACACCCTCACAGTAATTTTATAACAGCCCCCCGTCCAGTGTTTATATAACACACACCCCCACTAATTTTATAACAGTCCCACAGCCCAGTGTTTATATACAACACACACCCACAATAATTTTATAACAGCATTCACAGCCCAGTGTTTAAATAACACACACACCCCACAGTAATTTTATAACATTCCCACAGCCCAGCGTTTCTATACCACACACCCCAACAAAAATTTTATAACAGCTCTCCCCAGCCTAGTGTTTATATACCGCACAACCCCACAGTAATTTTATAACAGCCCTCCCCAGCCCAGTGTTTATATAACACACAGCCCCACAGTAATTTTATAACAGCTGCCCAACCCAGTGTTTATGTAACACACACCCCCACAGTAATTTTATAACAGCCCTCACAGCCCAGTGTTTATATAACACACACCCCCACAGTAATTTTATAACAGCCCTCACAGCCCAGTGTTAATATAACTCACACCCCCACAGTAATTTTATAACAGCCCCCACAGCCCAGTGTTTATACAACACACACCCTTACAGTAATTTTATAACAGCCCCCCGTCCAGTGTTTATATAACACACACCCCCACTGTAATTTTATAACAGCCCCCATAGCCCAGTGTTTATATAACACACACCCCCACAGTAATTTTATAACAGCCCTCCCCAGCCCAGTGTTTATATAACACACAGCCCCCACAGGAATTTTATAACAGTCCCCACAGCCCAGCGTTTTTATACCGCACACCCCCACAGTAGTTTTAACACTCACCCAGCCCAGCGTTTATATAACACACAACCCCACAGTAATTTTATAACAGTCCCCCAGCCCAGCGTTTATATAACACACACACCCACAGTAATTTTTGACAGCCCTCCACAGCCCAGTGTTTATATAACACACACACACACACACACACACACACACACACACACACAGTAATTTTATAACAGCCCTCCCCAGCCCAGCGTTTATATAACACACACACCCACAGTAATTTTTGACAGCCCTCCACAGCCCAGTGTTTATATAACACACACACACACACACACACACACACAGTAATTTTATAACAGCCCTCCCCAGCCCAGTGTTTATATAACACACACCCCCACAGTAATTTTATAACAGATGCCCACTCCATTGTTTATATAACACACACCCACACAGTTATTTTATAACAGCCCCCACAGCCCAGTGTTTATATAACACACACCCCCACAGTAATTTTATAACAGCCCCCACAGCCCAGGGTTTATATAACACACACCCCCACAGTAATTTTATAACAGTCCACCTGTCCAGCGTTTATATAACACACACCCCCACAGTAATTTTATAAGTCCCCCAGCCCAGCGTTTATATAACACACACCCCCACAGTAATTTTATAACAGTCCCACAGCCCAGTGTTTATATACAACACACCCCCACAGTAATTTTATAACAGCACTCACAGCCCAGTGTTTAAATATCACACACCCCCCACAGTAATTTTATAACAGTCCCCACAGCCCAGTGTTTATATAACACACAACCCGACAGTAATTTTATAGCAGTCCCACAGCCCAGCGTTTATTTCCCACACACCCCCACAGAAATGTGAAAACAGCCTTCCCCAGGCTAGTGTTTATATAACACACAACCGCACAGTAATTTTCTAACAGCCCTCCCCAGCCCAGCGTTTATATACCGCCCAACCACACAGTAATTTTAGAACAGTCCCCCAGCCCAGCGTTTAAATACACACCCCCACAGTAATTTTATAACAGCCCCCCAGCCCAGTGTTTATATAACACACACCCCGACAGCAATTTTATAACAGCCCTCCCCAGCCCAGTGTTGATATAACACACACACCCCCACAGTAATTTTATAACAGCCCTCCCCAGCCCAGTGTTTATACAACACACACCCACACAGTAATTTTATAACAGCCCTCCCCAGCCTAGTGTTTATATAACACACAGCCCCCACAGTAATTTTATAACAGTCCCACAGCCCAGTGTTTATATACCACACACCCCCACATAAATTTTATAACAGCTCTCCCCAGCCTAGTGTTTATATACCGCACAACCCCACAGTAATTTTATAACAGTCCCCCAGCCCAGCATTTATATAATACGCACCCCCACAGTAATTTTATATCAGCCCTCCCCAGCCCAGTGTTTATATAACACACACACCCCCACAGTAATTTTATAACAGCCCTCCCCAGCCCAGTGTTTATATAACACACAGCCCCCACAGTAATTTTAAAACAGTCCCACAGCCCAGTGTTTAAATAACACACACCCCCCACAGTAATTTTATAACAGTCCCACAGCCCAGTGTTTATATAACACACACACCCACAGTAATTTTATATCAGCCCTCCCCAGCCAAGTGTTTATATAACACACACACACACACACAGACACACACACAGTAATTTTATAACAGCCCTCCCCAGCCCAGTGTTTATATAACACACACACCCCCACAGTAATTTTATAACAGCCCCCGCAGCCCAGTGTTTATATAACACACACCCCCACAGTAATTTTATAACAGCTCTCCCCAGCCCAGTGTTTATATGAAACACACACCCACAGTCATTTTATAACAGCCCCCCAGCCCAGTGTTTATATAACACACACCCCCACGGCAATGTTATAACAGCCCTCCCCAGCCCAGTGTTTATCTAACACACACACACCACTATAATTTTATAACAGCCCTCCCCAGCCCAGTGTTTATAAAACACACAACCCCACAGTAATTTTATAACAGCCCCCCAGCCCAGTGTTTATATAACACACACCCCCACTGTAATTTTATAACAGCCCCCCAGCCCAGTGTTTATATAACACACACCCACAGTAATTTTATAACAGCCCTCCCCAGCCCAGTGTTTATATAACACACAGCCCCACAGTAATTTTATAACAGCTGCCCACCCCAGTGTTTATGTAACACACACCCCCACAGTAATTTTATAACAGCCCTCACAGCCCAGTGTTTATATAACACACACCCCCACAGTAATTTTATAACAGCCCCCACAGCCCAGTGTTAATATAACACACAACCCCACAGTAATTTTATAACAGCCCCCACAGCCCAGTGTTTATATAACATTCAACCCCACAGTAATTTTATAACAGCCCCCCAACCCAGTGTTTATATAACACACCCCCACAGTAATTTTAAAACAGCTCCCACACCCCAGTGTTTATATAACACACACCCCAGCAATTTTATAACAGCCCCCACAGCCCAGTGTTTATATAACACACACCCCCACAGTAATTTTATAACAGCTCCCACACCCCAGTGTTTATATAACACACACCCCAGCAATTTTATAACAGCCCCCACAGCCCAGTGTTTATATAACACACACCCCCACAGTAATCTTATAACAGCCCCCACACCCCAGTGTTTACATAACACACACCCCCACAGTAATTTTATAACAGCCCCCACAGCCCAGTGTTTATACAACACACACCCTCACAGTAATTTTATAACAGCCCCCCGTCCAGTGTTTATATAACACACACCCCCACTAATTTTATAACAGTCCCACAGCCCAGTGTTTATATACAACACACACCCACAATAATTTTATAACAGCATTCACAGCCCAGTGTTTAAATAACACACACACCCCACAGTAATTTTATAACATTCCCACAGCCCAGCGTTTCTATACCACACACCCCAACAAAAATTTTATAACAGCTCTCCCCAGCCTAGTGTTTATATACCGCACAACCCCACAGTAATTTTATAACAGCCCTCCCCAGCCCAGTGTTTATATAACACACAGCCCCACAGTAATTTTATAACAGCTGCCCAACCCAGTGTTTATGTAACACACACCCCCACAGTAATTTTATAACAGCCCTCACAGCCCAGTGTTTATATAACACACACCCCCACAGTAATTTTATAACAGCCCTCACAGCCCAGTGTTAATATAACTCACACCCCCACAGTAATTTTATAACAGCCCCCACAGCCCAGTGTTTATACAACACACACCCTTACAGTAATTTTATAACAGCCCCCCGTCCAGTGTTTATATAACACACACCCCCACTGTAATTTTATAACAGCCCCCATAGCCCAGTGTTTATATAACACACACCCCCACAGTAATTTTATAACAGCCCTCCCCAGCCCAGTGTTTATATAACACACAGCCCCCACAGGAATTTTATAACAGTCCCCACAGCCCAGCGTTTTTATACCGCACACCCCCACAGTAGTTTTAACACTCACCCAGCCCAGCGTTTATATAACACACAACCCCACAGTAATTTTATAACAGTCCCCCAGCCCAGCGTTTATATAACACACACACCCACAGTAATTTTTGACAGCCCTCCACAGCCCAGTGTTTATATAACACACACACACACACACACACACACACACACACACACACACAGTAATTTTATAACAGCCCTCCCCAGCCCAGCGTTTATATAACACACACACCCACAGTAATTTTTGACAGCCCTCCACAGCCCAGTGTTTATATAACACACACACACACACACACACACACACAGTAATTTTATAACAGCCCTCCCCAGCCCAGTGTTTATATAACACACACCCCCACAGTAATTTTATAACAGATGCCCACTCCATTGTTTATATAACACACACCCACACAGTTATTTTATAACAGCCCCCACAGCCCAGTGTTTATATAACACACACCCCCACAGTAATTTTATAACAGCCCCCACAGCCCAGGGTTTATATAACACACACCCCCACAGTAATTTTATAACAGTCCACCTGTCCAGCGTTTATATAACACACACCCCCACAGTAATTTTATAAGTCCCCCAGCCCAGCGTTTATATAACACACACCCCCACAGTAATTTTATAACAGTCCCACAGCCCAGTGTTTATATACAACACACCCCCACAGTAATTTTATAACAGCACTCACAGCCCAGTGTTTAAATATCACACACCCCCCACAGTAATTTTATAACAGTCCCCACAGCCCAGTGTTTATATAACACACAACCCGACAGTAATTTTATAGCAGTCCCACAGCCCAGCGTTTATTTCCCACACACCCCCACAGAAATGTGAAAACAGCCTTCCCCAGGCTAGTGTTTATATAACACACAACCGCACAGTAATTTTCTAACAGCCCTCCCCAGCCCAGCGTTTATATACCGCCCAACCACACAGTAATTTTAGAACAGTCCCCCAGCCCAGCGTTTAAATACACACCCCCACAGTAATTTTATAACAGCCCCCCAGCCCAGTGTTTATATAACACACACCCCGACAGCAATTTTATAACAGCCCTCCCCAGCCCAGTGTTGATATAACACACACACCCCCACAGTAATTTTATAACAGCCCTCCCCAGCCCAGTGTTTATACAACACACACCCACACAGTAATTTTATAACAGCCCTCCCCAGCCTAGTGTTTATATAACACACAGCCCCCACAGTAATTTTATAACAGTCCCACAGCCCAGTGTTTATATACCACACACCCCCACATAAATTTTATAACAGCTCTCCCCAGCCTAGTGTTTATATACCGCACAACCCCACAGTAATTTTATAACAGTCCCCCAGCCCAGCATTTATATAATACGCACCCCCACAGTAATTTTATATCAGCCCTCCCCAGCCCAGTGTTTATATAACACACACACCCCCACAGTAATTTTATAACAGCCCTCCCCAGCCCAGTGTTTATATAACACACAGCCCCCACAGTAATTTTAAAACAGTCCCACAGCCCAGTGTTTAAATAACACACACCCCCCACAGTAATTTTATAACAGTCCCACAGCCCAGTGTTTATATAACACACACACCCACAGTAATTTTATATCAGCCCTCCCCAGCCAAGTGTTTATATAACACACACACACACACACAGACACACACACAGTAATTTTATAACAGCCCTCCCCAGCCCAGTGTTTATATAACACACACACCCCCACAGTAATTTTATAACAGCCCCCGCAGCCCAGTGTTTATATAACACACACCCCCACAGTAATTTTATAACAGCTCTCCCCAGCCCAGTGTTTATATGAAACACACACCCACAGTCATTTTATAACAGCCCCCCAGCCCAGTGTTTATATAACACACACCCCCACGGCAATGTTATAACAGCCCTCCCCAGCCCAGTGTTTATCTAACACACACACACCACTATAATTTTATAACAGCCCTCCCCAGCCCAGTGTTTATAAAACACACAACCCCACAGTAATTTTATAACAGCCCCCCAGCCCAGTGTTTATATAACACACACCCCCACTGTAATTTTATAACAGCCCCCCAGCCCAGTGTTTATATAACACACACCCACAGTAATTTTATAACAGCCCTCCCCAGCCCAGTGTTTATATAACACACAGCCCCACAGTAATTTTATAACAGCTGCCCACCCCAGTGTTTATGTAACACACACCCCCACAGTAATTTTATAACAGCCCTCACAGCCCAGTGTTTATATAACACACACCCCCACAGTAATTTTATAACAGCCCCCACAGCCCAGTGTTAATATAACACACACCCCCACAGTAGTTTTATAACAGCCCTCACAGCCCAGTGTTTATATAACACACACCCCCACAGTAATTTTATAACAGCCCTCACAGCCCAGTGTTTATATAACACACACCCCCACAGTAGTTTTATAACAGCCCTCACAGCCCAGTGTTTATATAACACACACCCCCACAGTAATTTTATAACAGCCCTCACAGCCCAGTGTTTATATAACACACACCCTCACAGTAATTTTATAACAGTCCCACAGCCCAGTGTTTATATAACACACACACCCACACAGGAATTTTATAACAGCCCCCACAGCCCAGTGTTTATATAACACACACCCCCACAGCAATTTTATAACAGCCCCCACAGCCCAGTGTTTATATAACACACACCCCCACAGTAATTTTATAACTGCTCCCACACCCCAGTGTTTATATAACACACACCCCCACAGTAATTTTATAACAGCCCCCACAGTCCAGTGTTTATATAACACACACCCCCACAGTAATTTTATAACAGCCCCCACAGCCCAGTGTTTATATAACATACACCCCCACAGTAATTTTATAACAGTCCCCACAGCCCAGCGTTTATTTCCCACACACCCCCACAGAAATTTTATAACAGCCTTCCCCAGCCCAGTGTTTATATAACACACAACCGCACAGTAATTTTCTAACAGCCCTCCCCAGCCAAGCGTTTATATAACACACAGCCCCACAGTAATTTTTAACAGCCCTCCACAGCCCAGTGTTTATATAACACACACCCCACAGTAATTTATAACAGTCCCACAGCCCAGTGTTAATATAACACACACCCCACAGTAATTTTATAACAGTCCCACAGCCCAGTGTTTATATAACACACACCCCCACAGTAATTTTATACCAGCCCTCCCCAGCCAAGTGTTTATATAACACACACACACACACACACACACACAGTAATTTTATAACAGCCCTCCCCAGCCCAGTGTTTATATAACACACACACCCCCACAGTAATTTTATAACAGCCCCCGCAGCCCAGTGTTTATATAACACACACCCCCACGGCAATTTTATAACAGCCCTCCCCAGCCCAGTGTTTATCTAACACACACACACCACTATAATTTTATAACAGCCCTCCCCAGCCCAGTGTTTATATAACACACAACCCCACAGTAATTTTATAACAGCCCCCCAGCCCAGTGTTTATATAACACACACCCCCACTGTAATTTTATAACAGCCCCCCAGCCCAGTGTTTATATAACACACACCCCCATTGTAATTTTATAAAAGCCCCCACAGCCAAGTGTTTATATAACACACACCACCACAGTAATTTTATAACAGCCCTCCCCAGCCAAGTGTTTATATAACACACACACACACACACACACACACAGTAATCTTATAACAGCCCTCCCCAGCCCAGTGTTTATATAACACACACCCCCACTGTAGTTTTATAACAGCCCTCACAGCCCAGTGTTTATATAACACACACCCCCACAGTAATTTTATAACAGCCCTCACAGCCCAGTGTTTATATAACACACACCCTCACAGTAATTTTATAACAGTCCCACAGCCCAGTGTTTATATAACACACACACCCACACAGTAATTTTATAACAGTCCCACAGCCCAGTGTTTATATAACACACACCCCCCACAGTAATTTTATAACAGTCCCACAGCCCAGTGTTTATATAACACACACCCCCCACAGTAATTTTATAACAGTCCCACAGCCCAGTGTTTATATAACACACACACCCCCACAGTAATTTTATAACAGCCCCCACAGCCCAGTGTTTATATAACACATACCCCCACAGTAATTTTATAACAGTCCCACAGCCCAGTGTTTATATAACACACACCCCCACAGGAATTTTATAACAGCCCCCGCAGCCCAGTGTTTATATAACACACACCCCCACGGCAATTTTATAACAGCCCTCCCCAGCCCAGTGTTTATCTAACACACACACACCACTATAATTTTATAACAGCCCTCCCCAGCCCAGTGTTTATATAACACACAACCCCACAGTAATTTAATAACAGCCCCCCAGCCCAGTGTTTATATAACACACACCCCCACTGTAATTTTATAACAGCCCCCCAGCCCAGTGTTTATATAACACACACCCCCACTGTAATTTTATAAAAGCCCCCACAGCCAAGTGTTTATATAACACACACCCCCACAGTAATTGTATAACAGCCCTCCCCAGCCAAGTGTTTATATAACACACACACACACACACACACACACACACACACACACACACACACACACAGTAATTTTATAACAGCCCTCCCCAGCCCAGTGTTTATATAACACACACCCTGACAGTAATTTTATAACAGCCCTCACAGCCCAGTGTTTATATAACACACACCCCCACAGTAATTTTATAACAGCCCTCACAGCCCAGTGTTAATATAACACACACCCCCACTGTAGTTTTATAACAGCCCTCACAGCCCAGTGTTTATATAGCACACACCCCACAGTAATTTTATAACAGCCCTCACAGCCCAGTGTTTATATAACACACACCCTCACAGTAATTTTATAACAGTCCCACAGCCCAGTGTTTATATAACACACACACCCACACAGTAATTTTATAACAGCCCCCACAGCCCAGTGTTTATATAACACACACCCCCACAATAATTTTATAACTGCTCCCACACCCCAGTGTTTATATAACACACATCCGAGTAATTTTATAACAGCTCCCACAGCCCAGTGTTTATATAACACACAACCCCACAGTAATTTTATAACAGTCCCACAGCCCAGTGTTTATATAACATACAACCCCACAGGAATTTTATAACAGCCCCCACAGGCCAGCGTTTATTTCCCACACACCCCCACAGAAATGTTATAACAGCCTTCCCCAGCCCAGTGTTTATATAACACACACACCGCCACAGTAATTTTCTAACAGCCCCCACAGCCCAGTGTTTATATAACACACACCCCCACAGTAATTTTATAACAGCTCCCACACCCCAGTGTTCATACAACACACACCCTCACAGTAATTTTATAACAGCCCCCCGTCCAGTGTTTATATAACACACACCCCCACAGTAATTTTATAACAGCCCCCACAGCCCAGTGTTTATATAACACACACCCCCACAGTAATTTTATAACAGCCCCCACAGCCCAGTGTTTATATAACACACCCCCCCACAGTAATTTTATAACAGCCCCCACAGCCCAGTGTTTATGTAACACACACCCCCCACAGTAATTTTATAACAGTCCCACAGCCCAGTGTTTATATAACACACACCCCACAGTAATTTTATAACGGTCCCACAGCCCAGTGTTTATATAACACACACCCCACAGTAATTTTATAACAGTCCCACAGCCCAGTCTTTATATAACACACACCCCACAGTAATTTTATAACAGTCCCACAGCCCAGTGTTTATATAACACACACCCCCACAGTAATTTTATAACAGCCCCCACAGCCCAGTGTTTATGTAACACACACCCCCACAGTAATTTTATAACAGCCCCCACAGCCCAGTGTTTATGTAACACACACCCCCCACAGTAATTTTATAACAGTCCCACAGCCCAGTGTTTATATAACACACACCCCCCCACAGTAATTTTATAACAGTCCCACAGCCCAGTGTTTATATAACACACACCACCACAGTAATTTTATACCAGCCCTCCCCAGCCAAGTGTTTATATAACACACACACACACACAGTAATTTTATAACAGCCCTCCCCAGCCCAGTGTTTATATAACACACACAGCCCCACAGTAATTTTATAACAGCCCCCGCAGCCCAGTGTTTATATAACACACACCCCCACTGTAATTTTATAAAAGCCCCCACAGCCAAGTGTTTATATAACACACACCCCCACAGTAATTTTATAACAGCCCTCCCCAGCCTAGTGTTTATATAACACACACCCCCACAGTAATTTTATAACAGCCCTCCCCAGCCTAGTGTTTATATAACACACACCCCCACAGTAATTTTATACCAGCCCTCCCCAGCCAAGTGTTTATATAACACACACACACACACACACAGTAATTTTATAACAGCCCTCCCCAGCCCAGTGTTTATATAACACACACACCCCCACAGTAATTTTATAACAGCCCCCGCAGCCCAGTGTTTATTTAACACACACCCCCACGGCAATTTTATAACAGCCCTCCCCAGCCCAGTGTTTATCTAACACACACACACCACTATAATTTTATAACAGCCCTCCCCAGCCCAGTGTTTATATAACACACAACCCCACAGTAATTTTATAACAGTCCCACAGCGAAGTGTTTATATAACACACACCCCCACTATAATTTTATAACAGCCCTCCCCAGCCCAGTGTTTATATAACACACAACCCCACAGTAATTTTATAACAGCCCCCACAGCCAAGTGTTTATATAACACACACCCCCACTATAATTTTATAACAGCCCTCCCCAGCCCAGTGTTTATATAACACACAACCCCACAGTAATTTTATAACAGCCCTCCCCAGCCTAGTGTTTATATAACACACACCCCCACTGTAATTTTATAAAAGCCCCCACAGCCAAGTGTTTATATAACACACACCCCCACTATAATTTTATAACAGCCCTCCCCAGCCCAGTGTTTATATAACACACACACCCCCACAGCAATTTTATAACAGCCCCCGCAGCCCAGTGTTTATATAACACACACCCCCACGGCAATTTTATAACAGCCCTCCCCAGCCCAGTGTTTATCTAACACACACACACCACTATAATTTTATAACAGCCCTCCCCAGCCCAGTGTTTATATAACACACAACCCCACAGTAATTTTATAACAGCCCCCCAGCCCAGTGTTTATATAGCACACACCCCCACTGTAATTTTATAACAGCCCCCCAGCCCAGTGTTTATATAACACACACCCCCACTGTAATTTTATAAAAGCCCCCACAGCCAAGTGTTTACATAACACACACCCCCACAGTAATTTTATAACAGCCCTCCCCAGCCAAGTGTTTATATAACACACACACACAGAGTAATTTTATAACAGCCCTCCCCAGCCCAGTGTTTATATAACACACACCCCGACAGTAATTTTATAACAGCCCTCACAGCCCAGTGTTAATATAACACACACCCCCACTGTAGTTTTATAACAGCCCTCACAGCCCAGTGTTTATATAACACACACCCCCACAGTAATTTTATAACAGCCCTCACAGCCCAGTGTTTATATAACACACACCCTCACAGTAATTTTATAACAGTCCCACAGCCCAGTGTTTATATAACACACACACCCACACAGTAATTTTATAACAGTCCCACAGCCCAGTGTTTATATAACACACACCCCCCACAGTAATTTTATAACAGTCCCACAGCCCAGTGTTTATATAACACACACCCCCCACAGTAATTTTATAACAGTCCCACAGCCCAGTGTTTATATAACACACACAGCCCCACAGTAATTTTATAACAGCCCCCACAGCCCAGTGTTTATATAACACACACCCCCACAGTAATTTTATAACAGTCCCACAGCCCAGTGTTTATATAACACACACCCCCACAGTAATTTTATAACAGCCCCCGCAGCCCAGTGTTTATATAACACACACCCCCACTGTAATATTATAAAAGCCCCCACAGCCAAGTGTTTATATAACACACACCCCCACTATAATTTTATAACAGTCCCCACAGCCCAGCGTTAATTTCCCACACACCCCCACAGAAATGTTATAACAGCCTTCCCCAGCCCAGTGTTTATATAACACACACACCCCCACAGTAATTTTCTAACAGCCCCCACAGCCCAGTGTTTATATAACACACACCCCCACAGTAATTTTATAACAGCCCCCCAGCCCAGTGTTTATATAACACACCCCCCCACAGTAATTTTATAACAGCTCCCACACCCCAGTGTTTATATAACACACACACCCCCACAGTAATTTTCTAACAACCCCCACAGCCCAGTGTTTATATAACACACACCCCCACAGTAATTTTATAACAGCTCCCACACCCCAGTGTTTATATAACACACACCCCAGTAATTTTATAACAGCCCCCACAGCCCAGTGTTTATATAACACACACCCACACAGTAATTTTATAACAACCCCCACAGCCCAGTGTTTGTATAACACACACCCCCACAGTAATTTTATAACAGCCCCACAGCCCAGTGTTTATATAACACACCCCCCCACAGTAATTTTATAACAGCCCCCACAGCCCAGTGTTTATGTAACACACACCCCCCACAGTAATTTTATAACAGTCCCACAGCCCAGTGCTTATATAACACACACCCCACAGTAATTTTATAACAGTCCCACAGCCCAGTGTTTATATAACACACACCCCACAGTAATTTTATAACAGTCCCACAGCCCAGTCATTATATAACACACACCCCACAGTAATTTTATAACAGTCCCACAGCCCAGTGTTTATATAACACACACCCCCACAGTAATTGTATAACAGCCCCCACAGCCCAGTGTTTATATAACACACACCCACACAGTAATTTTATAACAGCCCCCACAGCCCAGTGTTTATGTAACACACACCCCCCACAGTAATTTTATAACAGTCCCACAGCCCAGTGTTTATATAACACACACCCCACAGTAATTTTATAACAGTCCCACAGCCCAGTGTTTATATAACACACACCCCACAGTAATTTTATAACAGTCCCACAGCCCAGTCTTTATATAACACACACCCCACAGTAATTTTATAACAGTCCCACAGCCCAGTGTTTATATAACACACACCCCCACAGTAATTTTATAACAGCCCCCACAGCCCAGTGTTTATATAACACACACCCCCACAGTAATTTTATAACAGCCCCCACAGCCCAGTGTTTATGTAACACACACCCCCCACAGTAATTTTATAACAGTCCCACAGCCCAATGTTAATATAACACACACCCCACAGTAATTTTATAACAGTCCCACAGCCCAGTGTTTATATAACACACACCACCACAGTAATTTTATACCAGCCCTCCCCAGCCAAGTGTTTATATAACACACACACACACACACACAGTAATTTTATAACAGCCCTCCCCAGCCCAGTGTTTATATAACACACACACCCCCACAGTAATTTTATAACAGCCCCCGCAGCCCAGTGTTTATATAACACACACCCCCACGGCAATTTTATAACAGCCCTCCCCAGCCCAGTGTTTATCTAACACACACACACCACTATAATTTTATAACAGCCCTCCCCAGCCCAGTGTTTATATAACACACAACCCCACAGTAATTTTATAACAGCCCCCCAGCCCAGTGTTTATATAACACACACCCCCACTGTAATTTTATAACAGCCCCCCAGCCCAGTGTTTATATAACACACACCCCCACTGTAATTTTATAAAAGCCCCCACAGCCCAGTGTTTATATAACACACACCCCCACAGTAATTTTATAACAGCCCTCCCCAGCCTAGTGTTTATATAACACACACCCCCACAGTAATTTTATAACAGCCCTCCCCAGCCTAGTGTTTATATAACACACAGCCCCACAGTAATTTTATAACAGCCCCCGCAGCCCAGTGTTTATATAACACACACCCCCACGGCAATTTTATAACAGCCCTCCCCAGCCCAGTGTTTATCTAACACACACACACCACTATAATTTTATAACAGCCCTCCCCAGCCCAGTGTTTATATAACACACAACCCCACAGTAATTTTATAACAGCCCCCCAGCCCAGTGTTTATATAACACACACCCCCACTGTAATTTTTAACAGCCCTCCACAGCCCAGTGTTTATATAACACACACCCCACAGTAATTTATAACAGTCCCACAGCCCAATGTTAATATAACACACACCCCACAGTAGTCCCACAGCCCAGTGTTTATATAACACACACCACCACAGTAATTTTATACCAGCCCTCCCCAGCCAAGTGTTTATATAACACACACACACAGTAATTGTATAACAGCCCTCCCCAGCCCAGTGTTTATCTAACACACACCCCCCACAGTAATTTTATAACAGCCCTCCCACAGCCCAGTGTTTATATAACACACAACCCCACAGCAATTTTATAACAGCCCCCCAGCCCAGTGTTTATATAACACACACCCCCACTGTAATTTTATAAAAGCCCCCACAGCCCAGTGTTTATATAACACACACCCCCACAGCCCAGTGTTTATATAACACGCACCCCCACAGTAACACACACACTCCCCAGTGTTTATATAACACACACCCCCACAGTAACACACACACTCCCCAGTGTTTATATAACACGCACCCCCACAGTAACACACACACTCCCCAGTGTTTATATAACACACACCCCCACAGTAACACACACACTCCCCAGTGTTTATATAACACACACCCCCACAGTAACACACACTCCCCAGTGTTTATATAACACACACCCCCACAGTAACACACACACTCCCCAGTGTTTATATAACACACACCCCCACAGTAACACACACACTCCCCAGTGTTTATATAACACGCACCCCCACAGTAACACACACACTCCCCAGTGTTTATATAACACGCACCCCCACAGTAACACACACACTCCCCAGTGTTTATATAACACGCACCCCCACAGTAACACACACACTCCCCAGTGTTTATATAACACGCACCCCCACAGTAACACACACACTCCCCAGTGTTTATATAACACGCACCCCCACAGTAACACACACACTCCCCAGTGTTTATATAACACGCACCCCCACAGTAACACACACACTCCCCAGTGTTTATATAACACACACCCCCACAGTAACACACACACTCCCCAGTGTTTATATAACACACACCCCCACAGTAACACACACTCCCCAGTGTTTATATAACACACACCCCCACAGTAACACACACACTCCCCAGTGTTTATATAACACACACCCCCACAGTAACACACACACTCCCCAGTGTTTATATAACACACACCCCCACAGTAACACACACACTCCCCAGTGTTTATATAACACACACCCCCACAGTAACACACACACTCCCCAGTGTTTATATAACACGCACCCCCACAGTAACACACACACTCCCCAGTGTTTATATAACACGCACCCCCACAGTAACACACACACTCCCCAGTGTTTATATAACACGCACCCCCACAGTAACACACACACTCCCCAGTGTTTATATAACACGCACCCCCACAGTAACACACACACTCCCCAGTGTTTATATAACACACACCCCCACAGTAACACACACACTCCCCAGTGTTTATATAACACACACCCCCACAGTAACACACACACTCCCCAGTGTTTATATAACACGCACCCCCACAGTAACACACACACTCCCCAGTGTTTATATAACACACACCCCCACAGTAACACACACACTCCCCAGTGTTTATATAACACGCACCCCCACAGTAACACACACACTCCCCAGTGTTTATATAACACACACCCCCACAGTAACACACACACTCCCCAGTGTTTATATAACACACACCCCCACAGTAACACACACACTCCCCAGTGTTTATATAACACGCACCCCCACAGTACAACACACACACTCCCCAGTGTTTATATAACACGCACCCCCACAGTAACACACACACTCCCCAGTGTTTATATAACACACACCCCCACAGTAACACACACACTCCCCAGTGTTTATATAACACACACCCCCACAGTAACACACACACTCCCCAGTGTTTATATAACACACACCCCCACAGTAACACACACTCCCCAGTGTTTATATAACACACACCCCCACAGTAACACACACACTCCCCAGTGTTTATATAACACGCACCCCCACAGTAACACACACACTCCCCAGTGTTTATATAACACACACCCCCACAGTAACACACACACTCCCCAGTGTTTATATAACACACACCCCCACAGTAACACACACACTCCCCAGTGTTTATATAACACGCACCCCCACAGTAACACACACACTCCCCAGTGTTTATATAACACACACCCCCACAGTAATTTTATAACAGCCCCCCAGCCCAGTGTTTATATAACACACACCCCCACAGTAATTTTATAACAGCCCTCCCCAGCCCAGTGTTTATATAACACACACCCCCACTGTAATTTTATAAAAGCCCCCACAGCCCAGTGTTTATATAACACACACCCCCACTGTAATTTTATAAAAGCCCCCACAGCCCAGTGTTTATATAACACACACCCCCACAGCCCAGTGTTTATATAACACGCACCCCCCACAGCCCAGTGTTTATATAACACGCACCCCCACAGTAACACACACACTCCCCAGTGTTTATATAACACACACCCCCACAGTAACACACACACTCCCCAGTGTTTATATAACACGCACCCCCACAGTAACACACACACTCCCCAGTGTTTATATAACACGCACCCCCACAGTAACACACACACTCCCCCACAGTAACACACACACTCCCCAGTGTTTATATAACACACACCCCCACAGTAACACACACACTCCCCAGTGTTTATATAACACACACCCCCACAGTAACACACACACTCCCCAGTGTTTATATAACACACACCCCCTCAGTGTACACACACTCCCCAGTGTTTATATAACACACACCCCCACAGTAACACACACACTCCCCAGTGTTTATATAACACACACCCCCACAGTAACACACACACTCCCCAGTGTTTATATAACACACACCCCCTCAGTGTACACACACTCCCCAGTGTTTATATAACACACACCCCCACAGTAACACACACACTCCCCAGTGTTTATATAACACACACCCCCACAGTAACACACACACTCCCCAGTGTTTATATAACACACACCCCCACAGTAACACACACACTCCCCAGTGTTTATATAACACGCACCCCCACAGTAACACACACACTCCCCAGTGTTTATATAACACGCACCCCCACAGTAACACACACACTCCCCAGTGTTTATATAACACGCACCCCCACAGTAACACACACACTCCCCAGTGTTTATATAACACACCCCCCCACAGTAACACACACACTCCCCAGTGTTTATATAACACGCACCCCCACAGTAACACACACACTCCCCAGTGTTTATATAACACGCACCCCCACAGTAACACACACACTCCCCAGTGTTTATATAACACACACCCCCACAGTAACACACACACTCCCCAGTGTTTATATAACACACACCCCCACAGTAACACACACACTCCCCAGTGTTTATATAACACACACCCCCACAGTAACACACACACTCCCCAGTGTTTATATAACACGCACCCCCACAGTAACACACACACTCCCCAGTGTTTATATAACACACACCCCCTGCAGGACGTTGCCATCCTATTGGTCGGAACATCGCGCATGCGCGGTCTCCACCCATCACCGCGCATGCGTTGAACTGTTCGATGACGGTTACGGGATGTTTTTGTCTCCGGCTGACCCACGGTCTGATAGATCGACGGATCCGGCTCGGTTCCGGGAGACTTCCTGAGCCTCTTCCTTCAGAAGAAACCGTCGGGAAGATACCATGAACCGTGGTCACTTTGCGCGGAGTGATGGCAAGTTTTTTTTTTGAAAAAAACGTTTTGCGCTCGGCTTCAAAAGACAGGCCTCGAGATCATCTCCGCCATCTTGTTTCGACGCCCTGCAGCAGTGAGCATGCGCGGCCGCCATAGCTCTGCGGCCGTTTGCGGCGTTGCACATGCGCGGGTGCCATCTGTGTTGCGTCATAGTCTAACAGGAAGCACAGTAGGTGTTGTAGGGAGCCTCCTTCATCATTTACAGTGTGATGGACCTGAAATTATACAGTGACAAATGGATTGTCTGTTAAAAAACAGTGATAGTTTCATTTCTTTCATGTGTAAATCACAAAACCTTTTTTTTAAAGTTGCATTCTGTGGTTAGCTGTTAACAAAGTGTCTAGCTATCAGCCAATGTTGAAGGTGTTAGCCCCCTGTGTTCTCTGTCTATGACCTGATGTTTAGATTGATTCTAATCCAAAAAGTGAGATAGCAGAGTTTTACATAAACTCATGCAGTTTTTGAGCAAAGTGCAGTGTAACTCTGCAAGTACAAATTCACCCCACAAAACATATGTGGGTCTTCGTCTGTGTGCGTGTGTGTGTGTGTGTGTGTGCGCGTGTGTGTAGGAATATCTGTGTGTGTAAAAACAATGACTGCAGATACTGGAAACCAGATTCTGGATCAGTGGTGCTGGAAGAGCATAGCAGTTCAGGCAGCATCGAACAAGCAGCGAAATCGACATTTCGGGCAAAAGCCCTTCGTCAGGAATGTGTGTGTGTGTGTAGTGCAATGGTGGTCACCTGTAATGTGACATGAACCCAAGGTCCCGGTTGAGGCCCTCCCTATGGGTATCGAACTTAGCTATCAGCCTCTGCTCGGCCACGTTCCTCTGTTGCCTGTCCTGAAGTCCACCTTGGAGGATGGACCCAAAGGTCCGAGACCAAATGTCCTGGACCACTGACATATTCCCCAACTGGTAAGGAACCCTCCTGTCTGTTGATTGTTATGCGGTGCCCATTCATCCGTTGTTGTAGTCTTTGCTCAGTTTCCCCAATGTACCATGCTTCCGGGCATCCTTGCCTGCAACGTATAAGCCAGACAATGTTGGCTGAGTCACATGAGTACCTGCCATGTACAAGGTGGGAGGATTTCCCACGCGTAATAGTGGTATCTATGTCCACAATCTGACACGTCTTGCAGCGTCCACCGTGACAGGGTTGTATGGAGTTGTCCTGAGAGCCAGGCAGTTTGCTACGAACAATGATCTGTTTGAGGTTTGGCGGTTGTTTAAAGGCAAGTAATGGAGGTGTGGGGAAGGTCTTGGCGAGGTGCTCATCCTCATTGATAATGTGTTGGAGGTCACGAAGAACATGGCATAGTCTTTCAGCCCCTGGGAAGGACTGAACAACGAAGGGTACCCTGTCAGTTGCAGCACGTGTCTGTCTCCTGAGGAGGCCGTTATGGTTCCTTGCTGTGGCACGTCGGAATTGGCAGTTGTTGAATTGAGCAACGTACCCCGTTCTTGTGAGGGCATCCCTGAGTACTTCCAGGTGTCCGTCACGTTTCCCCTCATCTGACCAGATCTGGTGTATGTGTAGGGGTTGTCCATAAGGAATGGCTGTTTTAATATGTTTTGGGTGGAAGCTGGAGAAGTGTAGCATTGTGAGGTTGTCTGTGGGTTTGCGGTGGAGTGTGGTGCTGAGGTATTCGTACTTGATGGAGATGCATGTGTCTAAGAATGAGACAGACAGTTGAGAGTAGTCCATGGTGAGTTTGATGGTGGGATGAAACTTGTTGATGTCACAGTGTAGTTTTATCAGTGACTCCTCGCCATGGGTCCAGAGGAAGAAAATGTCGTCGATGTTGGTTGTAGATCAGTGGGCGGCACGGTGGCACAGTGGTTAGCACTGCTGTCTCACAGCGCCTGAGACCCGGGTTCAATTCCCGACTCAGGCGACTGACTGTGTGGAGTTTGCATGTTCTCCCCGTGTCTGCGTGGGTTTCCTCCGGGTGCTCCGGTTTCCTCCCACAGTCCAAAGATGTGTGGGTCAGGTGAATTGGCCATGCTAAATTGCCCGTAGTGTTAGGTAAGGGGTAAATGTAGGGGTATGGGTGGGTTGCGTTTCGGTGGGTCGGTGTGGACCTGTTGGGCCGAAGGGCCTGTTTCCACACTATATAAGTAATCTAATCTAATCCTGCATAGAGAAAAAGTCTTGTTCGAACGTGTGCATAAAAATGTTGTCATATTGGGGTGCAAATTTGGTCCCCATGGCTGTTCCGTGTGTCTGGATCAAGAATTGGTTGTCAAAGGTGAAGACGTTATGATCGAGGATAAAGTGGATGAGCTGTAGGATGGTGTTTGGAGACTGGCAGTTGTTGGTGTTGAGTACTGAGGCTGTTACCGCGATGCCATCCTTGTGGGGAATGCTGGTGTAGAGTGCAGAAACGTCCATTGTGACTAGCAGTGTTCCCGGTTCGACTGGTCCGTGGGTGCTGAGTTTCTGTAAAAAATCCGTAGTGTGACAACCGAAGCTGGAGATCCCCTGTACGATAGGTTTCAAGATGCCTTCCACATAGCCGGAGAGATTCTCACATAGGGTCCCATTGCCCGACACGATGGGACGTCCCGGTGTGTTGGCTTTGTGTACCTTTGGAAGGCAGTAGAAGTCGCATACACGAGAAGTACGTGGGATGAGGGCACACAGAGAACTCCGAAACGTCGAATTTCCTGTTCCTTGGATGTTGCCTGACCTGCTGCGCTTTTCCAGCAACACATTTTCAGCTCTGATACTCCAGCATCTGCAGTCTCCTCGTTGTGTGATGTTTACCTTTGTCCACCCCAGTCCAACACCAGCATCTCCAAATCCTGCCCTTTACTGAGCGCTGTGCAATGAGGAGCATGCGTTCCTTCCGTCTTTGTTGGGGGTCTGTGTTGGTGTGACTGGGAGGAGGTTGCTTCCCTGGGCTGCTGCATGGAGAAAGCCTGCCCATCAGCGTTGCACCTCCAGAGGCTTGTTCGCGAGGTAGAGCGGGTTGCACGGAATGAAAAGGAAGCAAATCTTCGTTTGCAGGTCCCACTACCTCACGCACACCCTTTGCTTTGGCAGGGAGTTAAAACAGGGAGTTGATAACAGCAAAGACATAAGTTTGATGAATTCCTTTTCTTCACTGAATTCCTGCCCTGGACTGACAGTGATGGGTGTTGCAAACCTCTTTTACAGGCTCCGGCATGGGGATTTACAGACAAGAACCTGAAACGTGAAATGCCTTTCTTCAAATCATTGGCCTGTACAAGTAAGTATTGATATCCAGATTATTATCACTTGCTGAATAAAACCTCGCCTCCCAACCTTCTGAGTGGCCCCTTACCAAAATCTTCAGTCAGTGTCCTAATTTTTTATTCTGACCAGGAATGACTTTTCCTAATCTATCACATATTAATCTCTCATAAAAGCATTTATCTCATATCTCTCTAAACCCTTCCTATTCATGTACCCATCCAGATGCCTCTTAAATGTTGCAATTGTACCAGCCTCCACCACTTCCTCTGGCAGCTCATTCCATACACACACCACCCTCTGCGTGAAAAAGTTACCCTTGGGTCCCTTCTAAATCTTTCTCCCCTCGCCAAAAACATATTCCCTCTAGTTTTGGACTCCCCTACCCCAGGGAAAAGACCTTGGCTATTCAACCTATCCCTGCAGCTCATGGTTTTATAAACCTCGCTGCAGTTACCCCTCAGCCTCCAAAGCTCCAGGGAAAATAGCTCCTGCCTGCTCAGTCTCTCCATATGACTGCAACCCTACAACTCTGGCAAAAGCCTTGTAAATATTTTCTAAACCTTTTTTAAGTTTCACAATATTTTTCCTGCCATAGGGAGACTAAAATTGCATGCAATATTCCAAAAGTGGCCTAATCAATGTCCTGTACAGCCGTAATGTGACCCCACAACACCTATACTCGATGCAGTGACCAATAAAGGAAAACTTAACCAAATGCCGTCTTCGCTATCCTATCTACTCCATTCGCAAGGAGCTATGAACCTGCACTCCAAGGTCTCTTTGTTCAAAAACATTCCCCAGGAGCTTACCATTAGGTGGTTAACTCCTGCTCTGATTTGCCTTTCCAAAATGCAGCACCTCTCTTCTACCTAAATTCAACTCTATCCACGCTCCTCAGCCCATTGGCCCATTTGATCAAGATCCCATTGTGCTCCGAGGTAACCTCACTGTCCACTACACCTCCCATTTTGATGCCCTCTGAAACCTTACTAACCACACCTCCTATATTCACATCCCAAATATTTATGATGAAAAGCAATGGACCCAGCACTGATCCTTGTGACACACCAGTGGTCACAGGCCTCCAGTCTGAAACGCAACCCTCCCCAACCACCATTCTCTGCCTCCCACCTTCATACTAGTTTTGTATCCAGATGCCTCGTTCTCCCTGTATTCCATGAGATCTAACCTTGTGAACCATTCTACTGTGAGGAACCTTTCTGAACGCCTTACTGAAGTCATATCGATCACATCCACCGCTCTGCCCTCATCAATTCTTTTTGTTACTTCTTCAAACAACTCAATCAAGATTGAGACATGATTTCCCACGCACAAAGCCATGTTGACTATCCCTAATCAGTCCTTGCCTTTCCAATTACGCGTAAATGCTGTCCCTCAGGATTCCCTCCAACAACTTGCCCACCACCGACGTTAGGCTCACCGGTCTATCGTTCCCTGGCTTGTCCTTACCACCCTTCTTAAATAGTGGCACCACGTTTGCCAACCTCCGGTCTTCCAGCACCTCACCTGTGACTATCGCTGATCCAAATATCTCAGCACGAGGCCCAGCAATCATTTCCCTAGCTTCCCACAGAGTTCTCGGGTATATCCAACTTCATGCATTTTAAGACATTCAGCACCTTCTCCTCAGTTATATGGACATTTTTCAAAATATTGCTGTTTATTTCCCCCTGTTCTCCATCCTCCATATCCCTCACCACAGGAAACACTGATGCAAAATACTCAGTTAGTAAATCTTCCAGCTCCTGTGGTTTGACACGTAGGCAGGCTTGCTGATCGTTACTGTGACGCTATTCTCTCCCAGTTCACCTTTTGTGGTTCATGTATTTGTAGAATCCCTTTGGATTCTCCTTAACTCTATTGGCCAAAGTTGTCTCATGTCCTCTTTTTTGCACTCCTGACTTTTTCCTGAGGTGTACTCGCACTGCCTTTACACGGTTCTCAGGATTCACTCGATCTCTGCTGTCTAAACAGTTGGTTCTGATGTAACACGAGAGTTCCATTCTCGTGCGATCTTGCATTATCAGACACTTGTTTAAATGGTGCTATTTAAACTAACGGAGCCGGGATCATGTTACAGCCAAAACAGGAAGCTTTGCGTTCTCCAAATAACAGTCTAAATTCTTCATTGGCGTTAAAGCCAATTTGCGTTGAAGAAACATATGTTTTTGCAGAACTGACTGACCAAACCCTCAACTTCCCTAGTCATCCAGCATTCCGTACACCCACCAGGTCCTCCTTTCACTCTAACAGGAACGGAATGTCTCTGGACTCTCGGTATCTCATTTCTGAAGGCTTCCCATTTTCCAGCCATCCCTTTACCTGCAAACATCTGTCCCTAGTCAGCTTTTGAAAGTTCTTGCCTAATACAATGAAATGGGCCTCCCTCCAACTTAGCACTTTCACTTTTCGTTTCAGTCCAGCCTTTTCCATCACTACTTTGAAACTAATAGGATTATGGTCACTGGCCCCCAAGTGCTCCCCCACTGACACCTGCCTTAGAGTCATTAGAGATGTACAGCACGGAAACAGACCCTTCGGTCCAACCCGTCCATGCCGACCAGATATCCCAACCCAATCTAGTCCCACCTGCCAGCACCCGGCCCATATCCCTCCAAACCCTTCCTATTCATATACCCATCCAAATGCCTTTTAAATGTTGCAATTGTACCAGCCTCCACCACTTCGTCTGGCAGCTCATTCTATACCCATACCACTCTCTGCATGAAAAAGTTGCCCCTTAGGTCTCTTTTATATCTTTCCCCTCTCACCCTAAACCTATGCTCTCTAGTTCTGGACTCCCCCACCCCAGGGAGAAGATCTTGTCTATTTACCCTATCCATGCCCCTCATGATTTTGTAAACCTCTATAAGGTCACCCCTCAGCCTCTGACGCTCCAGGGAAAACAGCCCCAGCCTGTTCAGCCTCTCCCTGTAGCTCAAACCCTCCAACCCTGGCCACATCCTTGTAAATCTTTTCTGAACCCTTTCAAGTTTCACCAACATCTTTCCGATAGGAAGGAGACCAGAACTGCAGGCAATATTCCAACAGTGGCCTAACCAATGTCCTGTCCAGCTGCACCATGACCTCCCAGCTCCAATCTATCATCTCTCGGGGCCCTTGTGGTAAATCCCGTCTGCCTGCTGTCAGGGCCCCTGCCATCATTCACAAACTGGAGCGATCTCTAGTTTGTAGAGAGCCAGATCCACAGTGTCCCTGTGTGTGATGTCATCTCACAGCAGCGATTTCCGAATGGCATCACACGCACTGCTCCCGAGGGGTTTCCTCAAACTGGGAGGTTTCCCTTCGACTCCGGTCCTGCTAATACCCTTCCAGCAAGTTACAGCAGGAGGTTATGAAATTGAAACCGTTGAAATGGCTTCCCGGGTGAGTATTTTTGAGAACTCGGCTCGTGAAGCCTTTCCCCGGTTACCCGTTACCGGAGCGAGGTTCTGTGAATCTGTGGCTGGTGACGTTCCGTTACCGTAGATCTGAATCATTTCAAAGCCCCGATCATTTCTCTGCCGTTGATGACTTAATTCCTCTCTCTCTAGCAATGTCTCTTTGGTCTAGTGTTTAAAGTCATGTAGTCACGCAGCACTGAAACAGACCCTTCGGTCCAACCAGTCCATGCTGACCATAATCCCGAACTAAATTCGTCCCGCCTGCCTGCGCGTGGCCCATATCCCTCCAAACCTTTCCTGTTCATGTACTTATCTCGATGTCTTTCAACATTCAAACTGTTTCCGCTTTCTCCAGAAGTTCATTCCACACACGAACCACTGTGTGCAAAATAAAAAATTGCCCCCCCTCCGTCTTTTTTAAATCTTTCTCCTCTCACTTTATGCCCTCTAGTCTTGAAATATCCCATATGAGGGAAAAGACTCCTGCCATCTCCCTGATCTATACCCCTCATTATTTTCTAAGCCTCTCTAAGATCACCTCTGAACCTCCGAGGCTGCAATAAAAGACATCCCAGCCTCTCCTTATAACTGAAACCCTCCTTTCCCGGCAACATCCTGGCCAAGCTATTCTGAACCCTCTCCAAATTAACAGCCTTCCTATAATCGGGAGACCGAACTGGACACAATACCCTCGAAGAGTGCTGGGGTAGCATGGTAGCTCAGTGGTTAGCACTGCTGCCTCACAGTGCCAGGGACCCGGGTTTGATTCCAGCCTCAGGTGACTGTGTGGAGTTTGCACATTCTCCCCGTGTCTGGGTGGGTTTCCTCCAGGTGCTCCGGTTTCCTCCCACAGTCCAAGGAAGTGCAGGTTAGGGTGAATTGGCCATGCTAAATTGTCACATAGTGTTCAGGGATGTGTAGGTTAGGTGCGTGAGTCAGGCATAAACGTAGGGTACAAAGGTAGGGGAATGGGTCTGGGTTGGTTCCTCTTCGGAGGGTCGAAGGGCCTGTTTCCACACTGTAGGGATTCTATGAGTTATTCATGAACATCCTGTACAACCTCAATGTAATGCTCCAACTCCTGTACTCTGAGCAATGAAGTATGCTCAATGTCTTCTTAACCACTCTGTTTATATATGATGCAAACTTCAAAGAATTAGGAACCCGACCCCCTAGATCTCTGTATTCTACAATACTGCCGAAGGTGCTACTTATAATTACATAGTCTTGCCTCTGTTTCACCAAATGCAATACCTTGCAGTCGTGTAGCTCGGTGGTTAGCACTGCTGCCTCACAGCGCCAGGGACCCAGGTTCGATTCCAGTCTCGGGGAGACTGGGTGGAGTTTGCACATTCTCCCCGTGTCTGCGTGGGTTTCCTCCGGGTGCTCCGGTTTCCTCCCACAGTCCAAAGACGTGCAGGTCAGGGTGAATTAGCCACGCTAAATTGCCCGCAGTGTTCAGGGATGTGCAGGCTAGGTGCCTTAATCAGGGGAAATATAAACTAATTAGGTCGGGGAGTGAGTCTGGGTGGGTTACTCTTCTGAGGGTCAGTGTGGACTTGGTGGGCCAAAGGATTCTCGGATTTGAGACTCCACCTGCCACTCTTCAGCCCGTTGATCACTTCCCAATCTTAAATAACCTTCCTCACTGTCCAGTCTCCCACCAATCTTGGTGTTATCCACAAAACATGCTTTCTCCATTCTCATCGAAATCATTTCTATCAATGCCAAATAAAAGTGGGCCCAGCTCTGATCTCTGTGGGCCCCTGCTGATCCCAGGCCTCCAGTCCAAAAACACAACCCTCCACCACCTCTCCTGCTGTTTGGCCAATGTTGTATCCAATTGGAAAGCTCCCGCAGAATCCCATGTGACCTAACTTTCCTGATTGGTCTACCATGTGGAACCTTGTCTAAAGCTTTCCTGAAGTCCAAGTAAACAGTGCTCTCATTGAATCTTTTGAGAAAGTCACCAAAAAGATTAATCAAGTTTGTGAAACACTATTTCCCTCGCACAAAACAATGCCGAATATCCCTAATTATTCCTTATCTCCAAATGCGTATAAATCCGATCTTTCAGAATCATTTCCAACAACTTACCCACTGCTAATGTCAGACTCACACCTCTACAGTTCCCAGGCTTCTCTTTACACAGAGTCATCGAGACGTACAGCATGGAAACAGACCCTTCGGTCCAACCCGTCCATGCTGACCAGATATCCCAACCCAATCTAGTCCCACCTGCCAGCACCCGGCCCATCTCCCTCCAAACCCTTCCTATTCATATCCCCATCCAAATGCCTGTTACATGTTGCAATTGTACCAGCCTCCACCACATCCTCTGGCAGCTCATTCCATACACGTACCACCCTCTGAGTGAAAAGGTTGCCCCTTAGGTCTCTTTTATATCTTTCCCCTCTCACCCTAAACCTATGCCCTCTAGTTCTTGACTCTCCCACCCCAGGGAAAAGACTTTGTCTATTTATCCTATCCATGCCCCTCATGATTTTGTAAACCTCTATCAGTTCACCCCTCAGCCTCCGACGCTCCAGGGAAAACAGCCCCAGCCTATTCAGCCTCTCCCTGTAGCTCAAACCCTCCAACCTTGGCAACATCCTTGTAAATCTTTTCTGAACTCTTTCAAGTTTCACAACATCCTTCTGATAGAAAGGAGACTAGAACTGCACAATTTCACTGTTACTTCTGCCTACAGTGTTTAAATGAGACTATGTGCTGCTGTACTACCAGTTACGCACAGGTCGAAGGGTTTTGTGTAATCTGTGGGTGAGGGAGACGTTGTAATGTGGTAGAAAGCCTGGAATCTGTTAGGATAGAGATAACAAAGAAATGGGTGAGAGCTTTCGCAGCCAATGAGCTGAGACTAGGGTGGATTTGGGTGGTTTTACTGAGGTGGATATCAGTGGTCTTGGTGACAATGGGGATATGTGGTAGGAAATATTTCACTCGAATTGTGAACAGCCTGTTCAGTCCCACACCATTACCAGAGAGGGGGCTGGAGTCAGTGGGGAGGGAGTTAAGACAGTGCCTTCAGTCTTCATAAATACTTAAACAGAGAAAGTTTCTGCTCATCCGTAACTGGGTGTCAAACAAGTCGGGATAGTCTGTGACTGAAAGGTGCTAGTGTTCACATATGTATATGTAAGTTAGCTCGCTGAGCTGGAAGGTTTGTTTTCAGACGTTTCGTCACCATGACTAGGTGATGTCATCAGGGTGAGTCCCTGGTGAAGCGCTGGTGGTATGTCCCGCCTCTCTGTTGATAGGACTTGGTTTCTCAAGGTGGGTGATGTCATTTCCAGTTCTTTTTCTCCGGGAGAGGGAGATCGGGTCGAGATCGGTGGAGTTTTGGTTAGAATGCCAGGCCTTTAAGAATTCTTGTTTGGCCTGGCCTAGGATATGTGTGTGTTGTCCCAGTCTAAGTGGTGTCCTTCTTTGTCTGTATGTATAGAAACTAGTGACAGTATGTCGACTCTATTGGTGGCCAGTTGGTGTTCATGTATCCCGAGTGGCAAGTGCCCTGCTAGTTTGTTGGATGTAGTGGGGTTTTTTTACAGTTCTTGTATGGAATCTTGCAAATGAGATTAGTTTTGCTGGTCGTATCTAACAGCATCTTTCGGTTCATTAGTCACTGTTTAAGTGTGTTGGTAGGTTTGTGGGCAACCACATACGCCTGGTACCCTGGACCTCTAGGTAATGGAGGTTTGGTCGTGGTTTAAGAGATTCTGTTAAAGTTCCGGTCAGGTTAAAGGCCTATACCTCTCCTTGACCATGTGCCTCTCTCCCTTCCTGCTCTTTCCTCCCATAGAGGCCAGAGTCTCAGGTAGATTAGATTAGACTTAGTGTGGAAACAGGCCCTTCGGCCCAACAAGTCCACACCGACCCGCCGAAGCGCAACCCACCCATACCCCTATATTTACCCCTTACCTAACACTATGGGCAATTTAGCATGGCCAATTCACCTGACCCGCACATCTTTGTGACTGTGGGAGGAAACTGGAGCACCCGGAGGAAACCCACGCAGACACGGGGAGAATGTGCAAACTCCACACAGTCAGTCGCCTGAGCCGGGAATTGAACCCGGGTCTCAGGCGCTGTGAGGCAGCAGTGCTAACCACTGTGCCACCGTGCCGCCCAGGTAGGTGTGGATTGGATGCAGATATTGTGCTGAAGTTGTTGATAATACAAAATCCTTCGCTCTGTCTCTCCCAAATTACTTTGGCTTCCCCCCCCCCCCCCCCCCCCCCCCCACCACCTGAATAGCAGTCTGAATTTCCTGTAGGAGCAACTGAAAGGGAACCAACTGGATTCTGGTGACAGTGTAGCAGCTTTCATGATGACTTACTCCCAGTGCTCCCCCCTCAAAATTTCTCGCCTCATTTGCTCAATTTCCCAACTTTCTTTTGTGTGCCTTCTCTGATATTTCTTTCCCCCCCCCCCCCCCCACTGTTTTCAACAGTTTTCACGGGATACTAGAAGGTTCGGATTTGCAGTCAGACAACTCCAAACCGATGTGGTGATAGAGTCCCCCAACTCGGCGGAACTGGAATTTCGAACATGGAAGGAAACAGCGCCACTCCCGACGTAGAGAAACCGTACACGTGCTCCGTGTGTGGGAAAAGCTTTGCTGATTCGTCTTACCTGTCAGCACACCAGCGTGTCCACACTGGGGAGAAACCGTTCGACTGCCCCCAGTGTGGAAAGGGATTCACTTGGTCCTCCAGCCTGCTGAGGCATCTGCGACTCCACAGCGGAGTGAAGCCTTTCAGCTGCTCGGAGTGTGGGAGAGGGTTCGCTCAGTCATCCCACCTGCTGACCCACCAGCGGGTGCACACCGGGGAGAGACCGTTCACCTGCTCTGACTGCGGGAAGGGCTTCGCTCAGTCGTCCCACCTGCTGATCCACCAGCGGGTGCACACCGGAGAGAGGCCGTTCGTTTGTTCGGAGTGCGGGAAAGGATTCACCCATTCTTCCAAACTGCTGGAACACCAGCGGATCCACACTGGGGAGAAGCCATTCACCTGCTCTGACTGTGGCAAGGGATTCACTCAGTCGACCCACCTGCTGATCCACCAGCGGGTGCACACTGGGGAGAGGCCATTCACTTGCTCCGTGTGTGGGAAGGGATTCACTCGGTCGTCCAAACTGTTAATACACCAGCAGGTTCACAGAGAACCACAGCTAAACAGCTCTGCACTTCCTCAAACCAAGACATGAAGTGTGGTTGTTGGATGATTGGGACTGACCCGGCTGTATCAGAGGTGCAGATGCTGCGGTTGAAACGTTGAGAACAAGGAGGTATTTCTAGGTTAGCTTTTGGAAATGATGCCAACTCGCTGTACCTCAACACAGTAACACTGGAAGCAGACTGTCCACCCACACAGTATGGGAATTGGGATTTTCGGGTCCGTCAGGACTGGGGAAACACCGTGTGGGTCAGAGTTTGCTATCAACATTCACATCCAAGCCCGTGTTTCCTGGGGTCTGTTTCTGGTGATGTTTGGAAACCCCACAAGTCCAGTCGTCTGCTTGCACCAAAATAAGGTAAATCAGTTTCTTGTTCAAACTATGGGGCATCAAGCCGTTATCGTTATCTCGAACGCAGACTAGGTTCTTCAACAGGGCTCTCGGTCTCCACTGTATTCTCCATCCTCACCTCCAACAAGTGGAAGGAACTCCCAAAATTGCTTTGTCTCGTTTTCAGTGACAATCAGTTTGTTTCACCCAAGTAGATGTGGGAAGCTACGTCCAGAGGGAGGTAGAGCCTGTGTGTGTGTGTGTGTGTGTGTGTGTGTGTGTGTGTGTGTGTGTGTGTGTGTCTGTCTGTGGTGTGTGTGTGTGTGTGTCTGTCTGTGGTGTGTGTGTGTGTCTGTCTGTGGTGTGTGTGTGTGTGTGTCTGTCTGTGGTGTGTGTGTGTGTGTGTCTGTCTGTGGTGTGTGTGTGTGTGTGTCTGTCTGTGGTGTGTGTCTGTCTGTGGTGTGTGTCTGTCTGTCTGTCTGTGGTGTGTGTCTGTCTGTCTGTCTGTGGTGTGTGTGTGTCTGTGGTGTGTGTGTGTGTCTGTGGTGTGTGTGTGTGTCTGTGGTGTGTGTGTGTGTCTGTGGTGTGTGTGTGTGTGTCTGTCTGTGGTGTGTGTGTGTGTGTGTGTGTGTGTGTGTGTGTGTGTGTGTGTCTGTCTGTGGTGTGTGTGTGTGTGTCTGTCTGTGGTGTGTGTGTGTGTGTCTGTCTGTGGTGTGTGTGTGTCTGTCTGTCTGTCTGTGGTGTCTGTCTGTCTGTCTGTGGTGTCTGTCTGTCTGTCTGTCTGTGGTGTGTGTGTGTGTCTGTGGTGTGTGTGTGTGTGTCTGTCTGTGGTGTGTGTGTGTGTGTGTGTCTGTCTGTGGTGTGTGTGTGTGTGTGTGTGTCTGTCTGTGGTGTGTGTGTGTCTGTCTGTGGTGTGTGTGTGTGTGTCTGTCTGTGGTGTGTGTGTGTGTCTGTCTGTCTGTGGTGTGTGTCTGTCTGTCTGTCTGTGGTGTGTGTGTGTGTCTGTGGTGTGTGTGTGTGTCTGTGGTGTGTGTGTGTCTGTGGTGTGTGTCTGTGGTGTGTGTCTGTCTGTGGTGTGTGTCTGTCTGTCTGTCTGTGGTGTGTGTGTGTGTGTGTGTCTGTCTGTCTGTGGTGTGTGTGTGTGTGTGTGTCTGTGTGTGTGTGTCTGTCTGTGGTGTGTGTCTGGTGTGTGTGTGTCTGGTGTGTGTGTGTCTGGTGTGTGTGTGTCTGGTGTGTGTGTGTCTGGTGTGTGTGTGTCTGGTGTGTGTGTGTCTGGTGTGTGTGTGTCTGGTGTGTGTGTGTCTGGTGTGTGTGTGTCTGGTGTGTGTGTGTCTGGTGTGTGTGTGTCTGGTGTGTGTGTGTCTGGTGTGTGTGTGTCTGGTGTGTGTGTGTGTGTGTCTGGTGTGTGTGTGTGTCTGTCTGTGGTGTGTGTGTCTGTCTGTCTGTGGTGTGTGTGTCTGTCTGTCTGTGGTGTGTGTGTCTGTCTGTCTGTGGTGTGTGTGTCTGTCTGTCTGTGGTGTGTGTGTGTGTCTGTCTGTGGTGTGTGTGTGTGTGTGTGTGTGTCTGTCTGTGGTGTGTGTGTGTGTGTGTGTGTGTCTGGTGTGTGTGTCTGTGGTGTGTGTGTGTGTGTGTGTCTGGTGTGTGTGTGTCTGGTGTGTGTGTGTCTGGTGTGTGTGTGTCTGGTGTGTGTGTGTCTGGTGTGTGTGTGTCTGGTGTGTGTGTGTCTGGTGTGTGTGTGTCTGGTGTGTGTGTGTCTGGTGTGTGTGTGTCTGGTGTGTGTGTGTGTGTCTGGTGTGTGTGTGTCTGTCTGTGGTGTGTGTCTGTCTGTGGTGTGTGTGTGTTTGTGTCTGTGGTGTGTGTGTGTGTGTGTCTGTGGTGTGTGTGTGTGTGTCTGTCTGGTGTGTGTGTGTCTGGTGTGTGTGTGTCTGTCTGTGGTGTGTGTCTGTCTGTGGTGTGTGTGTGTTTGGTGTGTGTGTGTCTGTCTGTGGTGTGTGTCTGTCTGTGGTGTGTGTCTGTCTGTGGTGTGTGTGTGTTTGTGTCTGTGGTGTGTGTGTGTTTGTGTCTGTGGTGTGTGTGTGTGTGTGTCTGTGGTGTGTGTGTGTGTGTCTGTGGTGTGTGTGTGTCTGTCTGGTGTGTGTGTGTCTGGTGTGTGTGTGTCTGGTGTGTGTGTGTCTGGTGTGTGTGTGTCTGGTGTGTGTGTGTCTGGTGTGTGTGTGTCTGGTGTGTGTGTGTCTGGTGTGTGTGTGTCTGGTGTGTGTGTGTCTGGTGTGTGTGTGTCTGGTGTGTGTGTGTCTGGTGTGTGTGTGTCTGGTGTGTGTGTGTCTGGTGTGTGTGTGTCTGGTGTGTGTGTGTCTGGTGTGTGTGTGTCTGGTGTGTGTGTGTCTGGTGTGTGTGTGTCTGGTGTGTGTGTGTCTGGTGTGTGTGTGTCTGGTGTGTGTGTGTCTGGTGTGTGTGTGTCTGGTGTGTGTGTGTCTGGTGTGTGTGTGTCTGGTGTGTGTGTGTCTGGTGTGTGTGTGTCTGTCTGTGGTGTGTGTGTGTGTGTGTGTGTGTGTGTGTGTCCGGTGTGTGTGTGTGTGTCCGGTGTGTGTGTGTGTGTCCGGTGTGTGTGTGTGTGTCCGGTGTGTGTGTGTGTGTCCGGTGTGTGTGTGTGTGTGTGTCTCCGGTGTGTGTGTGTGTGTCTCCGTCTGTGGTGTGTGTGTGTGTGTCTCCGTCTGTGGTGTGTGTGTGTCTGTCTGTGGTGTGTGTGTGTGTGTCTGTCTGGTGTGTGTGTGTCTGTCTGGTGTGTGTGTGTCTGTCTGGTGTGTGTGTGTGTCTGTCTGGGTGTGTGTGTGTGTGTGTGTCTGTCTGGGTGTGTGTGTGTGTGTGTGTCTGTTGTGTGTGTGTGTGTGTCTGTTGTGTGTGTGTGTGTGTCTGTTGTGTGTGTGTGTGTGTCTGTCTGTGGTGTGTGTGTGTCTGTCTGTGGTGTGTGTGTGTCTGTCTGTGGTGTGTGTGTCTGTCTGGGTGTGTGTGTGTGTGTCTGTCTGGGTGTGTGTGTGTGTCTGTCTGGTGTGTGTGTGTCTGTCTGGTGTGTGTGTGTCTGTCTGGTGTGTGTGTGTGTCTGTCTGTGGTGTGTGTGTCTGTCTGTGGTGTGTGTGTCTGTCTGTCTGTGGTGTGTGTGTGTGTCTGTCTGTGGTGTGTGTGTGTGTCTTGTGTGTGTGTGTGTGTGTCTTGTGTGTGTGTGTGTGTGTGTGTCTGTTGTGTGTGTGTCTGTTGTGTGTGTGTGTGTCGTGTGTGTGTGTGTCGTGTGTGTGTGTGTCGTGTGTGTGTGTGTCGTGTGTGTGTGTGTGTGTGTGTCGTGTGTCGTGTGTGTCGTGTGTGTGTGTGTCTGGTGTGTGTGTGTGTCTGGTGTGTGTGTGTCTGGTGTGTGTCTGGTGTGTGTGTGTGTGTGTGTCTGGTGTGTGTGTGTGTGTGTGTCTGTCTGTGGTGTGTGTGTGTGTCTGTCTGGGTGTGTGTGTGTGTGTCTGTCTGGGTGTGTGTGTGTGTCTGTCTGGGTGTGTGTGTGTGTCTGTCTGGGTGTGTGTGTCTGTCTGTCTGGGTGTGTGTGTCTGTCTGTCTGGGTGTGTGTGTGTCTGTCTGGGTGTGTGTGTGTCTGTCTGGGTGTGTGTGTGTCTGTCTGGGTGTGTGTGTGTCTGTCTGGGTGTGTGTGTGTGTGTGTGTGTGTCTGGGTGTGTGTGTGTGTGTGTCTGTTGTGTGTGTGTGTGTGTGTGTCTGTTGTGTGTGTGTGTCTGTTGTGTGTGTCTGTTGTGTGTGTGTGTGTGTGTGTGTGTGTGTGTCTGTTGTGTGTGTGTGTGTGTGTGTCTGTTGTGTGTGTGTGTGTGTGTGTCTGTTGTGTGTGTGTGTGTGTGTCTGTTGTGTGTGTGTGTGTGTCTTGTGT
>NC_083427.1:9916720-9944220 GCF_020745735.1 Hemiscyllium ocellatum
CAGTACTCCAAACGTGGCCTGTCAGATGTCCCGTACAGCTGCAGCGTGACATCCCCAACTCCTCTGCTCAGTGCTCTGACCAAGAAAGGCAAACGTGCCAAAAGTCTGGTTCGTCCACCTGTGGGATCAGTTCAAGGAACTAGATGTACCTGAACTCAAGAGGTATCGCTGTTCAGCAACACTCCCCAGGTGCTGGCGTATAACTGTGTAACTCCTGACCTGGTTTGCCTTGCCAAACCTCACATTTATCGACATGAAACGGCATCTGCCACAGTCTGGCCCACAGTGGGGTGGATGGGATAGTGGCATTACCGCCGCACTGTTTATCCAGAAACCTAGCTAATGTGCGGGGGGCCTGGATTTGAATCCTGTCACAGCATGGGAGGATTTGAATTTTTTTAAAAAGATCTGCAATCCAGAGTCAAAGCATCCATTGTCCATGATTGGAAAAACCAGTCTGATTCAGTCATGCCGTTTTGGGAGGGAAACAGCCACCCTCGCCTGATCTGGCCTGTGTTTGACTCCAGACCCACAGCAAGGTAGTTGTCTCTTAACTGGCCTCTGGACAACGAGAGATGGGCACCACAGGCTGGCATAGCCAGCTACGCCCTCATCCCCTGAAGGAATATAAAAAGAAGCTGATCAAATGCTGGAATTGAGCTGATGAGCCTCAAAATCAAAAGATAAAATGGTGGAACACAGGATTAAGCACCAGTTCAGTTTTGGATATTGAATAACCAATATGAACAGGGGGCAGCACACTGGCTCAGTGGTTAGTGCCACTGCCTCTCAGCGCCCTGGGGCCCAGGTTCCATTCCCGCCTCGGCACAACTGTCTTTGTGCAAACATCACATTCTCCCCATGTCTGCAGGAGTTTCCTCCGAGTGCTGCGATGTCCTCCCACAAAGGGGAATTGGCTGTGCTAAATTGCCCGAAGTGTTCTGGGATGTGTAGGTTAGGTACATTAGTCAGGGGTAAATACAGGGTAATAGGAGAATGGGTCTGGGTGGGTTAATCTTCGGAGGGTTAGTGTGGACTCGTTGGGCTGAAGGGCCTGTTTCCACACTGAAGGGAATCTATGATTCAAAACCCGATGAGTAACTGTGCCGAGTGTGTGTCAGGAATGTTTCAGAGCGATCACTTTGCTCCGCTATGTTTTACAGTATGGATCCTGTCCCGTCGCTCAGATACAGGTTTTACAGTATGGATCCTGTCCCGTCGCTCAGATACAGGTTTTACAGTATGGATCCTGTCCCGTCGCTCAGATACAGGTTTTACAGTATGGATCCGGTCCCGTCGCTCAGATACAGGTTTTACAGTATGGATCCTGTCCCGTCGCTCAGATACAGGTTTTACAGTATGGATCCTGTCCCGTCGCTCAGATATAGGTTTTACAGTATGGATCCTGTCCCGTCGCTCAGATACAGGTTTTACAGTATGGATCCTGTCCCGTCGCTCAGATATAGGTTTTACAGTATGGAACCTGTCCCGTCGCTCAGATACAGGTTTTACAGTATGGATCCTGTCCCGTCGCTCAGATATAGGTTTTACAGTATGGATCCTGTCCCGTCGCTTAGATACAGGTTTTACAGTATGGATCCTGTCCCGTCGCTCAGATACAGGTTTTACAGTATGGATCCTGTCCCGTCGCTCAGATACAGGTTTTACAGTATGGATCCGGTCCCGTCGCTCAGATACAGGTTTTACAGTATGGATCCTGTCCCGTCGCTCAGATACAGGTTTTACAGTATGGATCCGGTCCCGTCGCTCAGATACAGGTTTTACAGTATGGATCCTGTCCCGTCGCTCAGATACAGGTTTTACAGTATGGATCCTGTCCTGGGAAGCGGGAAACTGGTTGGTCCTGTTAGCAACTGGTCAACATGGTAGAGAGTCTCTTCAGTGAAATCCCTGAATCAAAAGTGGGAGGAAAGCAAAACTATACCTGAACTCATTCTCAGACACGTGTCAGCTGCAAATCCATCTCTCCGTGACCGGACCAGTAAAAGTGATGACTAAACATTCCTGTTGGAGGCAAAGCCTTGTCTCTGTATGTAGATTAGCACCCATCCCCCAGCCCCCACCGGGGTGTTTGTTTAAAATGGGTCAAACTTCCAACAGATCAGCAGCCTCCCAACGTCAGAGACCCGGGTTTGATTCCCACATCGGGTGACTGTCTGGGTGGAGTTTCCTCCTTCTCCCCCTGTCTGGATGGGTTTCGTCCCACAGTCCACACGGGGGCAGGTTAGCAGGATTGGCCGTGCTGAGTCGTCCCATAGTATCCAGGGGTGTACAGCCTAGATAGGTTAGCTATGGGAAATGCAGGGTTACAGGGATAGGGTGGTGGGGAGGAGGGTACGGGGCAGTGGGTCTGGGTGGGATGCTGTTTGGAGAATTAGTGTGGACTCAACAGGCCAAATAGCCTACTTCCACACTGTACAGATTCTATAATCCAGGGAGAGGCCCCTTTCATCACCCTCCTGTTATCTTCCAGCAGATGTACCCTGGATTTGTTGATTCTGTCACCCACGTAGATCACACAGGGTGCCTGGAACATATAGTAGTTGTCTAAATACTCTTCCCAGTTATTAGCAGGTCATCCAAAGGCATGGTGACCTGGGATAGACCCTGTAAAATGTTCTCCGTCATAGCTGACAAATGGCACAGACTGATGACACTCCAAATAGCAGTCGCGTGTTTTGGTACAAACCCTTAGGGGTATTAATTGTCGCATGTTTTGTGAAGGACAGCGTCTCCCCCCCCCCCCCCCCACCCACACACACACCCCTGCCAGTATTGCTTGTAAGTCCCCTGTGTGAGGGATTTATCCATCTGGGAGAATTTATTTCCCTTAAAGTTCCCACAAAGACAGACTGACCCATTGGGCTTCAGGAATGGTAGCACCGGTGCTGCCCAGTTCTCAAACTCTCCTGGTTTGACGTTTCCTTCGCTTCCCAGCCGCCTGATTTCTGCCTCAACGAAGGCCAATGGCAGTGGGAGGGCCTTGCTGAATGGTGGAATCACTTCCTGGTCAATGTGCATGGTGGCCTTGGCTCCCCTGAAAGTCCCTAAACCTTCCTGAAAAACCTCTGGGCTATTTAATTCAGACTTGCCTCAGGCAGCCATTTTCTCACTGAAAAATGTAGAGCCAATCCAAGTGAATCGGAGGCTGAGGGGTGACCTTATCGAGGTATACAAAATTATGAGGGGCATGGGTAGGGTAAATAGGTGAGGTCTTTTCCCTGGGATGGGGGAGTCCAGAACTAAAGAGCATAGGTTTAGGGTGAGAGGGGAAAGATATAAAAGAGACCTAAGGGGCAACTTTTTCACCCAGAGGGTGGTACGTGTATGTAATGAGTTGCCAGAGGAAGTGGTGGAGGTTGGTACAATTGCAACATTTAAGAGGCATTTGGATGGGTATATGAATAGGAAGGGTTTGGAGGGAGATGGGCCAGGTGCTGGCAGGTGGGACTAGATTGGGTTGGGATATCTGGTCAGCATGGACGGGTTGGGCCGAAGGGTCTGTTTCCGTGCTGTACATCCCTATGACTCTGAATCTTTCTCTGCTTGGGCCTGTCAGAGCGGTGACAGGGAAATGAAGACTCTGGGGGCAGGCAGAACCTGGGCAAGTGGAAGTTTATTCATACAGAAACCAGTTAAAGCAGGGAGAGGGCCAAAGGATCGTTCCTGAATCTGGCCTTGACGTACCAATGCAGTTCATCGTTTTAATCTTTGGCTCAGATCAGAGGATAGATCAATGGCACACTCTAACCTGTACAGCAGCATTTTTATACATTTCTGTATGACAGTGATCACATACAAGATAGTCACAGCCCTTCCCTCCCGATCCAGTAAAACACCTCGTCAATGATGAGCATCCCCGTGGTCTGCCTCAGGTTCCCATTACCTCACGGTGTTTACCATGTACTATAAATCCCTCGTCCTTGGGATATTTCTATGCATCCTATTCACTCACATTCCTAAGGCACTGGTTGTACTCCCTCAGATCTGTTTCAGGCTGGCTTACCAATTAAAGACCGTTTGAATTCTTTCATTCACTGTATTCCTTTCATTAACTCCCTTCACGTTTCCCAATGTTCTAATCATCTGTGTAAAAATACGCAGGGCAGTTAATTGTAACTACCTGCTGTTTCTATTCTGAGGTTAGTGAAGGTTAGGTATACCGATTTCTACCGTTAGTCCTCCGCAGTTATTGGCCGTGAACAATCTACTGTGTCCAAGGCGAATGAGAGTATAGGACACAATCCTTGATCTGAAATCCATGTCTTTCCCGTGAAGTAACAATGTTGATTGGCGTGCAAACTGTTAACCCAACTCTACCCCCACGCCACCCGCGTCCCTCAGCTGTGACATGGCTTGGTGTGGCCCAGCACTCACAGACCTCAATTCTGTCTCAGGGCCTGTACTACTCCCAGGTGCGTCTGCTGTTCAGTAAGATTTATTTCATTTCACCGTTGAACTGTCACTTATTCCGAAATCCAAAAAATTCCGAAAACCAACTAGCCCCCAGGGTTTCGGATAAAAGATTATGTACCCGTGCTTCCGAAAGTTAACGAACTTTCACACACAAACAGAAAGGTTTTAGTTATATGCATCAATATTTGTGTTGGAGAATCTTCAACTGGAAACTCTTGCTTAATATTGCAGAGTATTTAGGAAGCAATGGTTTATTATGAAACAGCTAACTGTTGTTCTGGTAGTTATTTAGGGATTTAGAATTCTATATCTTGCTGCTGGTATTTATTCCTTTAGTGGCACAATCACCCTTTCATTAATGAACTGATTTGATAGAGACATATAAGAGGATTAGAGGGGGTAGACAGTGACAGTCTTTTTCCGTGGATGATGATGTCAGTGTGTACGAGGGGGGATAGCTACAAATTGAGGGGTGATAGATCTAAGACAGATGTCAGAGGCAGGTTCTTTACTCAGAGAGTGGTAAGGGTGTGGAATGCCCTACCTGCTAATGTAGTCACCTCAGCCACATTAGGGAGATTTAAACAATCCTTAGATAAGCACATGGATGATGATGGGATAGTGTAGGGGGACAAGCTGAGAATAGTTCACAGGTCGGCGCAACATCGAGGGCCAAAGGGCCTGTTCTGCGCTGGATTGTTCTATGTTCTATGTCTCAGGTATGTTTTTATTGTGACTGCACAGGATGGTTGTTGCTCAGGGTCCCCTTTACTGGCTTTGGAGTAGTTTTCATAGACTCCCTACAGTGTGGAAACAGGCCCTTCGGCCCAACAAGTCCACACCAACCCTCCGAAGAGTATCCCACCCAAACCCGTACCCCACCCAAACCCGTACCCCATTACTCTGCATTTCCCCCGGACTAATGCACCTAACCTGCACATCCCTGTACACTATGGGACAATTTAGCATGGCAAATCCACCCTAACCTACACATCCCTGTACACTACGGGCAGTTTAGCACGGCCAATCCACCCTAACCTGCACATCCCTGGATTGTGGGAGGAAACCCACGGGAGAATGTGCAAACTCCTGACGGACAGTCACCCGAGGCTGGAATCGAACCGGAGTCCCTGGCGCTGTGAGGCAGCAGTGCTAACCACTGAGCCACCGTATCATGCTGGTTCTGCAGTCAGTGACTGAGCTGGGTCAGTACCAACCTCCATTCGAACCAGGTAACCATTTAATCGGAGTTTTGTTGTGATTGTTTCTGACTTGCATGTTGCTCAACAGTTTCACTGATCCAAGCCAGATGTAGGTGGGCTATCCAGCATGTGTACCTTCCTGGGTACTGTGGCTGCCTATGAGTTCTTTTATGCAATTCAGGCCAAGTGGTACTCTTTTGCTGTCTCAAGTCTATAAAGCAGCAACATTTACAACGGCCTGCAGACCTGGATCCTGAAGAAAAGGTTAACCATTTAGTCAAGGCTTGGCTTTGTTTTGGAGGCTTTGCTGTGGGCTGGCCTGGGGTCGCTCTGTTCAGGATATGTCCAGAGTGGTGCTACACAATTGCCTTCACTCAAGTGGCTCGGTCCCCCCTGAGGGTGGGATGTCCACTTTCATCAGCAAACACAGTTCCTCATCCGGCCCCTGGGTTTTCCAATGACACAGCCAGATACCAAACATACCAAACAGTGCCTCAGCATTTCGTGAGGGGTTAAACCAAGGTCACATGTCTCTTAACCTCGTCAGAAATCCCCGACATGGATTCCTGTCATTCTCTTGTAAAAGCACTGAGTAAAAGTGAAGGTCTCTCAAAATTAGGGGAGTGAGGTCTGAATATTCCTGAACTCTTAAAGGATTTTAGTACCTAGTCCCTCAGGAAACGGTAGGCTCCTAACAACCACGAGCTGTCAGGGGAATTACTCGTTACTTTCCATCTGCCCCAAATGTCATTGTCCAGAAGAGAAAATCATATTCGTTCCATATCCTGGGCCCAGACTTTGACAGCCGTATCGAACAAATCAAGTTTCCCAAATCATGGCGTGTTACCAGAAACCCTGGTCCCAACCTAAAGAACGGGACGACACGGCCACTCGCCGAAGAGAGCGTCGCATTCCTAACAAGGTCACTAATGAAGGTGTAGGAGAAGTAAGCTCAAATGGGAAAGGAAAGGTTAGGCATCATGTTCGGGAGTGAGGAGTTCTCTCATTACCTTCCGACCAGTTGGATTTCTCCAGCATTTTTGGTTGAATATGATTACTGTATGGCACTCTTTGTTACATGAAGCAGTGACCAATCTTTGCAGAGGTAATTTCTTGGAGCACAGTGTGGTGACTGTCCTGCATAAATACTCATACTGTTTATCCCACTTATCTCTCCACTCTGGAGGCTCCCAGCCTCCATTCCTGATGAGACGCCGATTTCCCTGCTCCTCGGATGCTGCCTGACCTGCTGTGCTTTTCCAGCACCGCTCTAATCTAAACACTGGTTTCCAGCACCTGCAGTCCCCGTTTCTGCCTACTTATTCTGCTGTCTACCCATGGGATGGAGTGCACGTTGCTCAACTTTCAAAGCCAGCACACAAGCCATGTGGGCCACTCACTTGCTGAAAAGTAAAGGAAATTTTGTTGCACTTCTCTCAAACTTCTTACACATACCCTGGGCAGTACGGTGGCTCAGTGGTCAGCACTTCTGCCTCACTGTGCCAGGGACCTGGGTTCGATTCGAGTCTTGGGTGACTGTGTGTAGCTCATATGTTCTCCCAGTGGATTTCCTCCCATTGTCCAAAGACATGCAGGCTGGGGTGGATTAGCCATGGGAAGTGCTGGGGCAAAGTGACATTCTCTTCAGGGAGTCAGGGTGGAGTTGATGGAGCGAATGGCCTGTTTCCATGCTGTAGGGATTTGCAGCAGGTAGTTTGTGCTGCTGAGAGGCTGCCTCCATTTCTGGCCCGCAGACAGGAATGCAGTATTCCTGATGAAGGGCTTTTGCCCGAAACGTCGATTTTCCTGCTGCTCGGATGCTGCCTGACCTGCTGTGTTTTTCCAGCACCACTCTAATCCAGATCCAGGAATACAGTCAACACCGCAGCGATCGGTTCTGTCAGCTGATTAAATCCTATTAAATCAAGACAGCGACAGTTGGCGAAGCCGGGTAATGCGGATGCTTTGTCAAGGCTACTTTACCTGTCCAGGAAGTGGGAGTTGTCCTTATCAAGTGGCTTTTAATCTGGGGAATGAGTTTTTAATCCTTCTCACTTGTGAATAGGAATTGAGGAAGTTAGAAAGCCACAAAGGGAACTGTTCCATGTTTTACTTCTCTTTCGAGACATATTGTGGGTTCAAGGGTTCATTTCACTTCCAAAGAGACTCGCTGCAGTATCAATTCCACCTCTGTCCTCTTGCAGAGTAGACAGAATATCTCAGTACGGGGGGAGGGGGAGGCTGACTGTATCCCAGAAAAGGAGTCCAATGGAGCCACACATGTGGCTTCCTCTGCAGTGTCAGACAGTGGTATCCTGTCCTTCCCAGACAGGACTGAGAGCCTTAGCCACAACCCTGTTAAACTGCCTCCCGCTTCTATTATCTTGCTTCCCCTCCATATTAGCATAGCTATGTAAATCCCCCATTGAGAACAGGCAGAACCCTTCTGCCTTCCTCTCTTCCCATCAACACATGATCATGAAGAATGTGATCATCAGTCCCTGTAATCCATTCACAAGTTAGCACAGGATATCAACATGCACTGGGTTTTGTCAGGTCATGTAATGTAATGACATTCCTGAAAAAGGGCTTATGCCCGAAACGTCGAATCTCCTGTTCCTTGGATGCTGCCTGACCTGCTGTGCTTTTCCAGCAACACATTTTCAGCTCTGATCTCCAGCGTCTGCAGACCTCACTTTCTCCCCTAATGTAATGACAGTTTAGCCCTATAAAGAATACCGTCTTTGTGTGTAGATTTGTGAAGAGGTGTCACCACAAGTAGACAGATGACTCCTTCTGGTCAGATTGAGAAGCTCTCACCAGCTGTCTGCTAATAAAGCATGTACTTCTGAGCAGAAACGTCTGGCGTCCGGATTTGTGGAGGAGAGACATCAATAGAATTACTGCAATGAGGGCATCCTGGCATGCTCCGAAATATCCAATTTCAAATACTGCCCATGGCATCCGGAAGGTGCCAATGACGGCTTCACCCATGGGACTGGCTTCAATCACCCTGGCACTGGATTCAGCTTGATTCTGCAGAGGATGTTCCTGGTGATTGTGGATGCCCACACCAAGGCGGCCGTCATGAAGTCAGCAACAAAAACCACTGACAGGATGAAATATTTGCCAGGTTTGGGAACCCCGAACAGGTCGTGAGTGACAGTCGTCAAGTGTTTGTGGAGCATGAGTTTGAGGAGAAGCTGGTAAAGCACAGAGCCAGATGGATGAGATCAGCTCCGGATCCCACTCTGTGTCAAGTGGCCAAGAGGAGAGATTTGTACTAACTATGAAGCAGACCTTTGAAGACCTCTCAAGGGGCGGGTTCACTGGGCTGATGACTCAAATAGTTCCTCACCTTGTACAGGAACACACCACACACACGATGACCCAGTGTTTGCTCATGACCTGAATGTTCAACTGTGAGCTGACAACTATATTTGACTTACTGCAGCCAGAAGAGACCAGAGTTGGGACAGCAAAATCAAGAAGGATAGATCGTCAGAATCATAGAATCCCTATGTTGTGGAAACAGGCCCTTCGGCCCAACAGCTTTACACCGACCCTCCGAGGAGTAACCCTCCCAGACCCATGCCCTGAACAGTGTGTGCAGTTTAGCATGGCCAATTCACCGAGCCCTCACACCTTTGGATTGTGGGAGGAAACAATGCAGATGGGGAAAATGTCAAGCACCACACAGTCAGCCGAGGCTGGAATCAAACCCAGGCCCTTAGCGCTGTGAGGCAGCAGCGCTAACCACTGAGCCAGGAGAAAATGACAACTGCAGATGCCAGAGACCAGAGGCGAGAGTGTAGTCCTGGAAAAGCACGGCCAGTCAGGCAACATCGCAGAGCAGGAGAATTGACGTTTCGAGCATGAGCTTTTCATCAGAGTGCACTCACACACTCGCAGACACCTCCTTCTCCCCCCTTGACAGCACCACTCACGGACACCTCCTCCTGCTGCCCCCTTGATCACAACCTTACCTCCAGTCACCCAACCACAAATAGATATAAGTCAAAGAGTGTGGTGTGGGAAAAGCACAGTCGGTCAGACAGCATCCAAGGACCAGGAGAGTCGATATTTCGGGCATCAGCTGCTTCTCGGATGCTGCCTGACCGGCTGTGTTCTTTCAGCGCCATGCTCTTTGACTCTGATCTCCAGCCACCCGGGTTCAATTCCAGGCTCGGGAGACTGCCACATGCTCCCCATGTCTGGATGGGTTTCCACCGGGTGCTCTGGCTTCCTCCCACAGTCCAAAGATTGGATTAGATTACTTAGTGTGGCAACAGGCCCTTCAGCCCAACAAGTCGACACTGACCCACCAAAGCGTGACCCACCCAGACCCATTCCCCTACCTTTACCCCTTCACCTAACAATAAGGGCAAGTTAGCATGGCCAATTCACCCTAACCTGCACTTGTGGAGGGTCAGGGTAAATTGACTGTGCTAAATTGCCCACAGCGTCCAGGGGTGTGTAGGTTAGGTGCATTAGTCAGGGGTGATAGGGTAGTGGAATGAGTCTGGCTGGGTCAGTATGGACTTGTTGGGCTGAAGGGCCTGTTTCCGCACTGTAGGGGATTCTGTATCCGTTGTGCAGTGCTCACTTTCTCCCATTTGCTGTTGAGTTAAGTATCTGAGAGAGAGTGCCAGGGAAAGTGAGTTGAGGATGATCAGACGAGCCATGCTTTTATGGGACAAAGGGGACTCAGTGTGGGCGGGGCGGACACGTGGAGTTCACACTGAGTTCTATTTGTTCCGTCACAATGAGGTCCGGCTGATTGGCGGTGACGCCGACCAATGGAAAGGGCGCGCTTCGGGACAACTAATGGGAATAGTTGGAGGGCGGGGCTGGCAGTCTGACGTCACGAACAGGGAGGCGGGGACGACGTGATGATCTCAGCGGCGCGGCTGACGCGATCACGTCGGGGGCGGGCGGTCGGTTGAGCGGAAGGTGGAGGAGGAGACATGGCGGCCCCGTGAGTGGGGAAGCGGGAGGGAAACGGAGGTGGTGCCGGCTGGCCGGCCTGGGGGCGGGGTGTCATTACCGCGCCGTGGGTAGGCTGCCGGATCCGTATCGGCAACGTCCGGTTCTGCGCTTGCAGCGAAAGGAAAGAGGCGACCGGCCGCCCGGCCCGGTTACTGACGTCGCCATTTTTATTGGGAGGCAACTGAGGAGGAGGGGGCCGCTGGTGTCACAGGGCGCATGCGCGCTCTTCTGTGTGATGTCAGAGAGACAGTGGCCTCATGGGAAGGCTGTTGCCCAGTGGGGAGACAATCGCCTCATGGGAAGGCAAGTTGCCCAATGGGAAGGCAGTTGCCCAATGGGGAGACAATGGCCTCATGGGAAGGCAAGTTGCCCAATGGGGAGACAATGGCCTCATGGGAAGGCAAGTTGCCCAGTGGGGAGACAATCGCCTCATGGGAGGACAGTGGCCTCATGGGAAGGCAAGTTGCCCAATGGGGAGACAATGGCCTCATGGGAAGGCAAGTTGCCCAATGGGGAGACAATGGCCTCATGGGAAGGCAAGTTGCCCAATGGGGAGACAATGGCCTCATGGGAAGGCAAGTTGCCCAATGGGGAGACAATGGCCTCATGGGAAGGCAAGTTGCCCAATGGGGAGACAATGGCCTCATGGGAAGGCAAGTTGCCCAATGGGGAGACAATGGCCTCATGGGAAGGCAAGTTGCCCAATGGGGAGGCAATGGCCTCATGGGAGGACAGTGGCCAGTGGCAATGGGCTGCCCTTGTGCGGAGGGGTCATGTGGAGAGGGTGGGTCGGTCAGCCCCCTGTGGAGGGGATAGTCTGTCCTGTGTGGAGTTGGTGCCTTAGTGGTATTATTGGTGGACTGTTAATCCAGAGATCCAGAATAATGTTCTGGGGACATGGGTTCGAATCTCGCCACGGCAGATGGTGGAATTTGCATTCAGTGAAAAACAAACTCTGGCATTAAGGGTCTAACGCTGAGCATGAATCCACTGTCGATTGTGGGAAAGACCCACCTCGTTCACTCATGCCCTTTTGGGAGGGAAACTGCCACCCTTACCTGGTCTGGCCTATGTGTGACTCGAAGCCCTCAGCAATGTGGTTAACTCTTAACTGCCCTCTGGGCGGTAAATGCTGACCAAGCCAGCAATACCTTAGTCCCATGAATGAGAAAAAAGGGGGAGGATTTATACACAGCAAACTCAAACCAGGTGAGATGTTTGTCTGTTTGGAATTTCTGCCCTGCACTGACTGCGATGGGTTTGGAAACTCTATGAAACGTTGGTAAAGCGTTGAATCAACAAATCAGCTGCTTTCCTTCGAGATCCCGGTGAAACAGTGCTGGAGGCTAAGCACAGAAGTCAGGGTGGGAGTGAGTGGAGAATTAAAAGTGGCAAGTGACTCCCGATAGCAGTGTCAAGCAGATTTGGTTGTGAGCAGTGAATACAGCGCATAGATTACAATTAGCCCAAAGAAATCTCTGATCGGTTTCAACGGTCAAAACTTTAACCACAGCCTGAAAAAGGGCTCTTTCTTTGATGAGTAAGTGATACAAAGTAAAATGAAACAATTCCCAGGGTATGAAATTCTGCCCTTGTTGTAGGATTTAAAAAGTATCACTGTGACCACAATCAACTAAATCTGTACCTACCTATTGAACCACATTTCTGGTGTGATCTCCAGTGTGTGTGTTTGGAGGTGCTGGGTTTCCTATGGCCCGACTGCTCTTGTTCGAGGTTTTTGGGGCTTGGGAGATTCCATTGCACACCTGGTCCAGTTGCAGTTGGCTAAAGCTACCTTCTTTCTCACTCTGTCTTCCCTTCCTACAGAAAGGTTCACATGTCGTCTAGTCCCAGACTAGATGCCGGGTTCCCACCTTTGAGTGACATTAGTGAATCGGCCTGATGTGTTTGCGACTTAGCCGCGTTCACAGTCAGGTTTTACTGTGTTCCCTTCATTTTACAGGGCATTTGTGAAGGGGCGTTTCTGAGGATCAGGGCTCAAACTGGACATTTTGCCAAGAGCTCCCTGAGGAGCTTAATTCTTCGGGACCTGGATTCTGAACATGGAAGGAAGAGGTACCATTACCAGAGAGGAGAACCCTTACACCAGTTCTGGGGCTGGACAAGGATTCGGCCAATCATCTAGTCTGTCAAGACATGGAGTTCTTCACAGTGAGGAGAGACTGTGGCATTGTGGGGACTGCAGCAAGGGGTTTAAGTACCCCTCTCAACTGGAAGCTCATCGGCGCAGTCACACAAGGGAGAGGCCATTCATCTGCTCCGAGTGTGGGAAGGGATTCATTCAGTTGTCACACCTGCTGACGCACCAGAGGGTGCACACTGATAACAGGCCTTTTAAATGCTCCGACTGTGGGAAGTGCTTCAAGAGTTCCAAGCAACTGATGTCCCATCAACGCGTTCACACAGACAAGAAACCGTACAGGTGCTCTCACTGTGGGACTGGCTTCAGGCAGTCGTCTGATCTCACTGTACACCAGCGGGTGCACACCGGCGAGAGGCCGTTCATCTGCTCCAAGTGTGGGAAAGGATTCATCAATTCGTCCCACCTGCTGACCCACCAGCGAGTCCACACCGAGGAGAGACCGTTCACCTGCAGGGAGTGTGGGAAAGGATTCACTCAGCTGTCCAATCTGCTCAGACACCAACGGGTTCACAGCGATGAGAGACCCTTTACCTGCCCGCATTGTGGCAAGTGCTATAAAAGCTCCGGGGAGCTAGTGCGGCATCAGCGCGTCCACACGGACGAGAGACCCTTTCGCTGCTCCCACTGCGGGACCGGGTTCAAGCGATCCTCTGAGCTGACTGTACACCAACGGGTCCACACTGGGGAAAGGCCGTTCTCCTGCGCCGAGTGCGGGAAGGAATTCACTCAGTCCTCCCACCTCCTCCAACACCAACGGATTCACACCGGGGAGAGACCGTTCAGCTGCTGCAAGTGTGGGAAGGGATTCATTAACTCCTCCAACCTCCAGAGTCACCAGCGAGTTCACAAGTAACTGCAGCGTTGGCGGTTTGCTGTTTATCCCAGCTTGGACTGCAATCTGATATTAATGACTTTCAACCTGGCTGGAGGTGTTAACATTCTGGACAAAATGCACATTCAGCCTTCCATTAAATTATGTGCCAAGGCTTTTTAATATCTCCAGCACAAGTTAGTTCCGTTTGAAAGCATTCCTTCCACACCCCACCCCCGTCTAACAAGTGTGAAGAGCTAGGAAAGGTTCCTTGCCAGGGGTCCAGACAACCCAATCAGTTGTCCCTGCTACTTCCCTTTCCCACAGACCAAACTGTCTCCCAAATTCCTCCTTGCCCGAGCCCTGAATTCCCATCTGTCTCTATTTTCTCTCCTATCTCCAGTCATGCCCTGGCAGAGTTCATTGTGACCAGCCTCTTGCTCCTGTGACCCTGGTCCCAATTAATTGCTGCCCATTTAAATTCCCCAGGCTGGCTGAAACAGATCTCATTCCTGGCGAAGCGCCTTTGCCCGAAACATGTGTTCTCCTGCTCCTCGGATGCTGCCTGACCTGCTGTGCGTTTCCAGCAACCACACTCTCCACTCTGATTCCCCAGCGCCTGCAGTCCTCACTTTCTCCCTCGGTAAAACAGAAGCTGACTTTGCAAAAGCGAAATGCTGCAAATTGGTGGAAATCTAAAATAAGAACAAAGTGTTGGAGAAACTCGGCAAATTTGGTAGCCCCTGGTTGAGAGAGAGATCACTGTTAGCAATGTGACGCCTGCTTGGAACTGAGGAATCATCGGATTTGAAACGTGAATTCTGGTCTCTTGTCACAGGGGCTGCCAAACCTGCCAGCTTTCCTCGTTTTGCTTTCTCTAACTCCCCTTTCCTGATTGCAGTGGGTCCGATCCGTGATGGGGTTAATAGGAAGGAACTTTCCCAGTTAGTCGAAGGATCAATAACTGGAGCATAAATTTATGGTAAAGGGCAGGAGATTTAAGGGAAGAATTTTGGACCCAGTGGGATGTGTGTAGAGAGGAGCCTGGATTATCCGAAGGACACGGGTGGTGAGTATTTTGTGCGGTTAATTGAATGCCCGATCACATAAGTTAGCCAAGCATCGGAAGCTTGTGATCTCGTTCGGCGAATGCAAAATTTGGTTTATCGAATGCTGGATCGTCGAGATTCCTCCGTATCTGGAATTTGCTCCCTGAAAGGATGGTAGGGGCAGAAATCATTTCAACGTTTAATCGGTATTTAGATGATCGGTTGTAGTGCCGTAGCACAACCGAGCTACAGGCCAAGTACTGGGAAGTGGGGTGAGAGGACTCAGGGGGTGTAAAACTCTCATCACTCCAAAAAGACGCTGGTTAAAAACTTTAAAAGTCTCACACAAGCTCCAGGTCACGGTCCGACAGGTTGATTTGGAAGCAGCAGCTTTCGGAGCGCTGCTCCTTCAGCAGGTGGTGGAACCTGACGGACACACAGCCGCCTACTGAAGGAGCAGCGCTCCGAAAGCTGCTGCTTCCAAATCCACCTGTCGGAGCGGAACCAGGTGGTGTGGGATTTGTCCAGCCCGGTCCGACACCGGCACCTCCACATCCTTGTTATAATCGGCCGCTCCAGTCCAGGGGGAGCAATTCTTCTGAGGCACTGTGGGGATAATGTTTTCTCAATGTAAGTTCATTACAAAATTCCACAAACTGCAATCGGACAAGTGAGCAGTGCAAGGATTCGAAGCTGTTGCAAATGTATACACACACACACACACACACACACACACACCACACATATATATGTAATTAAGGTCACTGGTATATTGAGCCAATTCAACACATCTCACAAATTCAGAATTTCTCCTGGACTGATCCAGGAGGTACGAATGAGTGATGGAGGCAGTCAGGGGGAATAATTCCAGGGGAATTTCGGGAGCAGGAAGGGTAAATCGAGTGAACAGAGGACAGAGAATATTCTTATCCCCATGAGACTCGACAGGCTCTCAGTTGCTAACAGCAAGGGGGCTTTGTCTCAGTCTGGATTTGATATGGCTCAGTTGAGTTGCCACCAGAGCAGTGATGGGGAAGGCTGTGCCAAAACATGTCTGGAAATCTTCAATATTTGTGCTTAATTTTGAGGATCTTGGTGCAATATTCATTCAAGAATCAAATGCAGACCCACGAAGAATTGAGCTCCTCGGTTAAAATCAAGTGGAAAAATTATTCTTTCTGCATTGTATATCATCCCCAAGATATACTGCAGCTGCTCACCACCTACACTAAGTCTCCGTCAGAGATACCCGAACATAAACCAACCACAGCCAGCACCAAGAAAACACAGGCAGCCAGGGCTGGGAATATGCCAGCATTCCTCCAAAACACACTCACCGTCCCCACACCGACAAGGGCTCACCCAGCGCGCCGTCCCCAAACCGGGAGGGCTCACCCAGCGCGGCGTCCCCAAACCGGGAGGGCTCACCCAGCCCGGCGTCCCCAAACCGGGAGGGTTCACCCAGCGCGCCGTCCCCAAACCGGAAGGGTTCACCCAGCGCGGCGTCCCCAAACCGGGAAGGGGTCACCCAGCGCGGCGTCCCCAAACCGGGAGGGTTCACCCAGCGCGCCGTCCCCAAACCGGAAGGGCTCACCCAGCCCGGCATCCCCAAACCGGGAGGGCTCACCCAGCCCGGCGTCCCCAAACCGGGAGGGCTCACCCAGCGCACTGTCCCCAAACCGGGAGGGCTCACCCGGCGCGGCGTCCCCAAACCGGGAAGGGGTCACCCAGCGCGCCGTCCCCAAACCGGGAAGGGGTCACCCAGCGCGCCGTCCCCAAACCGGGAAGGGGTCACCCAGCACGTGGTCCCCAAACCGGGAGGGCTCACCCAGCGCGGCGTCCCCAAACCGGGAGGGCTCACCCAGCGCGGCGTCCCCAAACCGGGAGGGCTCACCCAGCGCGGCGTCCCCAAACCGGGAGGGTTCACCCAGCGCGGCGTCCCCAAACCGGGAGGGCTCACCCAGCGCGGCGCCCCCAAGCCGGGAGGGCTCACCCAGCGCACCATCCCCAAACCGGGAGGGCTCACCCAGGACACCGTCCCCAAACCGGGAGGGCTCACCCAGCGCGGCGTCCCCAAACCAGGAGGGCTCACCCAGCCCGTGGTCCCCAAACCGGGAGGGCTCACCCATCCCACCATCCCCAAACCGGGAGGGCTCACCCAGCGCACCGTCCCCAAGCCGGGAGGGCTCACCCAGCGCACCGTCCCCAAACCGGGAGGGCTCACCCATCCCACCGTCCCCAAACCGGGAGGGCTCACCCGGGACCCCGTCCCCAAACCAGGAGGGCTCACCCAGCGCACCGTCCCCAAACCGGGAGGGCTCACCCAGGACACCGTCCCCAAACCGGGAGGGCTCACCCATCCCACCGTCCCCAAACCGGGAGGGCTCACCCAGGACACCGTCCCCAAACCGGGAGGGCTCACCCATCCCACCGTCCCCAAACCGGGAGGGCTCACCCAGCGCACTGTCCCCAAACCGGGAGGGCTCACCCAGCGCGGCATCCCCAAACCGGGAGGGCTCACCCAGCGCGTGGTCCCCAAACTGGGAAGGCTCACCCAGCGCGTGGTCCCCAAACTGGGAGGGCTCACCCAGCCCGCCGTCCCCGCACCAGAAACAAATCCCATAAACTGAAACTGCCTTGTACTCCAATCGCACAGCTTTTCCTGACCTTCCCCACACTAAGTTGTGAGTAATGGTGATGTCAATGAGCGTAATCTTTGGCAGGGCTATTTTTGACTCTTTGCCAGGATTTATTCGAAGAGAAAGACCCGACGTTTTGAACAGTAATTCCTCTTGGTCCTGAAACCGACAACGCAGGGAGACGCTTACCGGATCAGACAACATCCGTGGAAAGGACAAACGCTGGCCCTTCCTCAAACCTAGTCCGTTTGGTGCAAGGGTCAACAAGTCTCGGCAGGGATGGTATCATCCCAGCAGACAGCTGACTTAACAGTTGGAAACACTGAAAATAAATTCAGAAATGTTGATGGTTATGGATCCATTTTGTTCTGTTAAAGATGCAAAAGCAGTTTCCTTCAGATCTACTATTCAATTTGTTTTAAGCATTGAAAATTTATACTGGTGTCACTACAATATCAGAAGCACCCGTTTGTTTCAAATTAAAAACTCTCAATTTTCATTAGTGTTGGTTTCTCTTCTACAAATTTTCAGTCCCGTGAATTTCTTTTCGCAGAATCACTCCTGGTCAGAAAAAAAACAACTCAGCCACGTGAGAACGATCAAAGCAAAGCATGGATAACACTGCCAGCTGAAAGAAATGTCGGGTCAGATTGCAGTTTCCAACCTCGCCTCCATTCTCTCGTTACTGAAAAGCTTTCCAGGCTCAAGTGAGGCAGATTCCTTGTCCGAATCAGTTAGGTAAGGTAAAGGAGTCAGGTAAAAACCAGGACTGCGGATGCTGGAAGCCAGAGTCTAGATTAGAGTGGTGCTGGAAAAGCACAGCAGGTCAGCCAGCATCCGAGGAGCAGGAGAAGGTAACGAAGTAAGAGCATCTGACAGGGATTTGCGACGAAAGCAAAATACTGCCAGAGAAATGGAGTAGCATCTGTGGAGGCAGGAACACAGTTGATTTGTTTTGAGGCCACTGCCCCTTTGTCAGGAGGTCTCCGTCCCAGAGGGATACACATTCCAGTCAGCCGGAGAATTCTTGGGGATTCCTTCACCATCTCCCAACTTCCCAGGAGTAATTTAGGTCAACGCCTTCTTTCATCCCAACAACCGGAACGTTTCGACACCACTGGCACAGACAGTTTGGATTCCTTCACTTGGGCTGACCGGGAGAACGTGAGCTGGAGGAGATCAGAGCGGTGCTGGAAAAGCACAGCAGGTCAGGCAGCATCCCAGGAGCACGGAAATGATGAAGGGCTTCCGCCCGAGATGTCGGCTCTCCTGCTCCTCAGATGCTGCCTGACCAGCGCCACCCTCTCTCGGCTCCGACCAGCGTTTATCTCCACATTATATCCCTGCCTTTTCTGTCACGTCTTGACTACTTGCTAATAGTGTAATGTTCGAGCTGGTGAGCATTAGGGTCAGCTTTGCTTTTGCATCAGTTACAGGGGTCACCTCCACTGCCTCGGTTTCCAACTCCGTGTGCGTTGTGGGTTCTGCCTTCAACAACCATTGCTGCTGCCTCGTACTGACTGAACTCAATAACTTCCAAATGCCCAGATCGGTTTATGAAGCTTCTGTTGAGCTGCCTGTGAAACAGTTCAATATTTTCAGTACTTTGTCAGTTTAATCTGATAAGATTTGCATCCAACAGCATTTATAGCAGATATAATCCGCAGTAACCCTTAAACTCTCTTTAAACTCCCACATCTGACAAGAAGTACATATCACTGCAAAGGCCATTTTTGCTCCTTCGCAATCTACAGACCCAGAAAATAACACCGTCTTATTCCTCTACAAACACTGCCCCAGGTTAAATTAATAGCTGTGACTTATATATTAAATTTAATCAAGAGACTCATCTCCAAAAACATATAACCAAGAAAGAACCCACCGTACTCAGTAATACAGCCTTTCTCTTGGACAGACATAAAACAACAATTAACCGATCTGATTCTGTGTTGTGAACTTCGCCCAAACCGGTTCCTCCCAGATTAGTTGTGAATGTTAATTTTCCCAGATGCACTCTGCTGTTTTTGAATTCATTTGTCGCTGGACATCAAAGGCAGTAACTGTGCAGGTTCTCTCTCTCTCGCCCTCCTGCACTGTCCTCCCCATGTGCTTCCTGTCTCTGTCCTTCTCCCTTTTAAAACTGCTGTTGTTTTGACTTTTTTTTCCCAAAGTACCAAAACAATGCAACAGCGTATAAACCAGGAATTCGAGGAGATCACCACCAGCTCCTAAACTACATCAAAGAAAAAGGAGCAGCTCCTACAACTAGAAATTTTTCCCGTCCTCCAATGGGCTGAGAAATGGCAAATGGAGTTTAATTCAGATAAATGCGAGGTGCTGCATTTTGGGAAAGCAAATCTTAGCAGGACATATACATTTAATGGTAAGGTCCTAGGGAGTGTTGCTGAACAAAGAGACCTTGGAGTGCAGTTGCAGGTAGATAGGATAGTGAAGAAGGCGTTTGGTCTGCTTTCCTTTATTGGTCAGAGTATGGAGTACAGGAGTTGGGAGGTCATGATGCGGCTGTACAGGACATTGGTTAGGCCACTGTTGGAATATTGCATGCAATTCTGGTCTCCTTCCTATCGGAAAGATGTTGTGAAACTTGAAAGGGTTCAGAAAAGATTTAGAAGGATGTTGCCAGGGTTGGAGGGTTTGAGCTACAGGGAGAGGCTGAACAGGCTGGGGCTGTTTTCCCTGGAGCGTCAGAGGCTGAGGGGTGACCTTATAGAGGTTTGCAAAATTATGAGAAGCATGGATAGGATAAATAGACAAAGACTTTTCCCTGGGGTCAGGGAGTCCAGAACTAGAGGGCATAGGTTTAGGGTGAGAGGGGAAAGATAGAAAAGAGACCTAAGGGGCAACTTTTTCACACAGAGGGTGGTACGTGTATGGAATGAGCTGCCAGAGGATGTGGTGGAGGCTGGTACAATTGCAACATTTAAGAGGCATCTGGATGGGGATATGAATAGGAAGGGTTTGGAGGGATACGGGCCGGGTGCTGGCAGGTGGGACTAGATTTGATTGGGATATCTGGTCGGCATGGACGGGTTGGACTGAACGGTCTGTTTCCATGTTGTACATCTCTATGACTCTAATCTAACAATGGAGATGCTACTGTGAAGCACTTTCTAATCTTTCCCAACCCAATCTAGTCCCACCTGCCAGCACCCGGCCCATATCCCTCCAAACCCTTCCTATTCATATACCCATCCAAATGCCTCTAAATGTTGCAATTGTACCAGCCTCCACCACTTCCTCTGGCAGCTCATTCCATACACGTACCACCCTCTGTGTGAAAAAGTTGCCCCTGAGGTCTCTTTTATATCTTTCCCCTCTCACCCAAAATGTATGCCCTCTAGTTCTGAACTCCCTGACCCCAGGGAAAAGATTTTGTCTATTTATCCTATCCATGGCTCACATGATTTTATAAACCTCGATAAGGTCACCCCGCAGCCTCTGACGCTCCAGGGAAAACAGCCTGTTCAGCATCTCCCTGTAGCTCAAGTCCTCTAACCCCTAGCAACATCCTTGTAAATCTTTTCTGAACCCTTTCAGGTTTCACAACATCTTTCCGATAGGAAGGAGACCAGAATTGCATGCAATATTCCAACAGTGGCCTAACCAATGTCCTGTACAGCTGCAATGTGACCTCCCAACTCCTGTACTCAATACTCTGACCAATAAAGGAAAGCATACCAAATGCCACCTTCACTATCCTATCTACCTGCGACTCCACTTTCCAGGAGCTATGAACCTGCACTCCAAGGTCTCTTTGTTCAGCAACACTCCCTCGGACCTTACCATTAAGTGTATAAGTCCTGTTAAGATTTGCTTTCCCAAAATGCAGCACCTTGCATTTATCTGAATTAAACTCCATCTGCCACTTCTTGGCCCATCTGGTCCAGATCTTGTTGTAATCTGAGGTAACACTCTTCGCTGTCCACTACACCTCCAATTTTGGTGTCATCTGCAAACTTGCTAACAGTAACTCCTTTGCTCGCATCCAAATCATTTATGTAAATGACAAAAAGTAGAGGACCCAGCACCGATCCTTGTGGCACTCCACTGGTCACAGGCCTCCAGTCTGAAAAACAACCCTCCACCACCACCCTCTGTCTTCTACCTTTGAGCCAGTTCTGTATCCAAATGGCTAGTTCTCCCTGTATTCCATGAGATCTAACTTTGCTAATCAGTTTCCCATGGGGAACCTTGTCGAACACCTTACTGAAGTCCATATAGATCACATCCACCCCTCTGCCCTCATCAATCCTCTTTGTTACTTCTTCAAAAAAAACTCAATCAAGTTTGTGAGACATGATTTCCCACACACAAAGCCATGTTGACTATCCCGAATCAGTCCTTGCCTTTCCAAATACATCCTGTCCCTCAGGATTCCCTCCAACAATTTGCCCACCACTGAGGTCAGGCTCACCGGTCTATAGTTCCCTGGCTTGTCCTTACCACCATTCTTAAACAACGGCACCACTTTTGCCAACCTCCAGTCTTCTGGCACCTCACCTGTGACTATCGCTGATACAAATATCTCAGCAAGAGGCCCAGCAATCACTTCTCTAGCTTCCCATAGTTTTCTAGGGTACACAATAGACAATAGGTGCAGGAGTAGGCCATTCTGCCCTTCGAGCCTGCACCACCATTCATTATGATCATGGCTGATCATCCTTAATCAGTATCCTGTTCCTGCCTTATCTCCATAACCCTTGATCCCACTATCCTTGAGAGCTCTATCCAACTCTTTCTTAAATGAATCCAGAGACTGGGCCTCCACTGCCCTCTGGGGCAGAGCATTCCACACAGCCACCACTCTCTGGGTGAAGAAGTTCCTCCTCATTTCTGTCCTAAATGGTCTACCCCATATTTTTAAGCTGTGTCCTCTGGTTCGGCACTCACCCATCAGCGGAAACATGTTTCCTACCTCCAGAGTGTCCAATCCTTTTATAATCTTATATTTCTCAATCAGATCCCCTCTCAGTCTTCTAAACTGAAGGGTATACAAGCCCAGTCGCGGCCGTCTTTCAGTGTAAGGTAATCCCGCCATTCCAGGAATTGACCTCGTGAACCTACGCTGCACTCCCTCAATAGCCAGAATGTCTTTCCTCAAATTTGGAGACCAGAACTGCACACAGTACTCCAGGTGCAGTCTCACCAGGGCCCTGTACAGCTGTGGAAGAACCTCTTTGCTTCTATACTCAATCCCACTTGTTATGAAGGCCAGCATGCTATTAGCTTTCTTCACTACCTGCTGTACCTGCATGCTTGCCTTCATTGACTGGTGTACAAGAACACCCAGATCTCTCTGTACTGCCCCTTTACCTAAATTCATTCCATTGAGGTAGTAATCTGCCTTCCTGTTGTGAGAAACAAAGCTGCAATAATTTCAGTCCGAGACAAGATCTGAATCAGCAGAGCTTTTTATTTCACACTTGCAAGTGGGTGTGATGTCCACAAGGCAGGGACAAAACACACACCGAATTCAACAAATACTCAATATTTATACAGTATGGTTACCACATATTTTTTTCCTTATTTCATTGTTCCCCCCCCCCCCCCCCGTTTACATCCTCCACTTCCCTGAGACCCTCCTGCTTATCTCGTGTCTTATCCGGTCTTGTCTGTGAAAAACATGCACATTCCTATTCTCAGGGCTGTTTGCCCTTTGCCTGCTTCCCTAACCATGATTTACTCCTTCCATCGGTGCTGCTCCTCTCAGCATCTTATTATTAAGACTCATTTAATTGTGGTTTTGTTCCTCTTTCTGTAAAAGTGGGAAACAGATGTTTATACAGGCATATTGAGTTTAACTGTCTGTTTTCAAAGCATCTTATCATGAAACCCTACTCAATGGCTTTACCATTTGTTACATCCTTAGCAAACCAATTAGCATTTCCTCCACAGAGTTCACATTCTTGTTGACTCAGCTCCTGGCTGAAACAATTGCACACTAATGGAGTTCAGTTATTTTTTTATATAATGAATTTTAGAATTGCAGAAGGAACATAAATTTCCTATATCCCACACTGTTCTTGCCACCAAAGTGGATAACCACACGTTTACCCTCTGTGTGAGGTCCTGGGGATTTATCTACCTTTCACCATTTCAAGACATCCAGCACTTCCTCCTCTGTAATCCGGACATTTTGCAAGATGTCACCATCTATTTCCCTACAGTCTCCACCTTCCATATCCTTTTCCACAGTAAATACTGATGCAAATACAGACAGCACATTTAGAAAGTGCACATCTGTGACATATCCAGAATGTGAAATTCCACAGTTATGGGATTGTAAGATCGACCCAAACAATGCTCTGTTTTACAGACCGTCAACCCCTATGTGATTAACAGCAGCAATAACAATGGCATCCAAACCCTGCAGTCACTCACAAACCCACCAGTGTCAGAACATTCATGAATCAGTGATCAGTTATTCTCCCCCTCCCCCATGAAGCCGCCGGTGCATCTGCAGGTTCGATGAAGTACTGCACTCCTTCCCGCACTGCAAGCAGCTGAACGGTTTCTCCCCGGTGTGAACTCTCCGGTGAGTCAACAAATTGGACGACTGAACAAACCGCTTCCCGCACTGTGGGCAGGTGAACGGTTTCTGCTCGGAGTGGACCCGTTGGTGGGTCAGCAGAGTGGACAACTGAGTGAATGCCTTCCCGCAGCCAGGGCAAGCGAACGGTTTCTCCCCGGTGTGGACCCGCTGGTGTGCCTGGGTAAACCTCCCTCCCACGGGGGAGTCAGAGCACCGTCTCTCAGTCCCGTGTAACTGGGTGAGGTTCTATCACGCCGACGTTAGACATATCTCGAAGCCAGGACAGCACCAGTGTGTCTCTTCATCCAGGTTCAGGGGCCGGTGAGGTCCAGGTCCCTGTGGCTCCATGATCAGCTGGAATTCTCCTCCTCTTCCATCATCTGTGGCCCGGAAACCACAATAAAAATTGACAGCGAGGCAGACGAATCGGAAACCTAAAGGCACTTCCAGCTCGCATGGAATAGTCCCCCCTAACACTGGGAATCTCCATCACACACAATGTCCCTCCTGGGCTGGGGAGACCAGGGGGCTGTTGGTCCTCCAACCAATGGGAGACCGGGGGCTGTTGGTCCTCCAACCAATGGGAGACCGGGGGCTGTTGGTCCTCCAACCAATGGGAGACCAGGGGGCTGTTGGTCCTCCAACCAATGGGAGACCGGGGGCTGTTGGTCCTCCAACCAATGGGAGACCAGGGGGCTGTTGGTCCTCCAACCAATGGGAGACCGGAGGCTGTTGGTCCTCCAGCCAATGGGAGACCAGGGGGCTGTTGGTCCTCCAACCAATGGGAGACCGGGGGCTGTTGGTCCTCCAACCAATGGGAGACCAAGGGGCTGTTGGTCCTCCAGCCAATGGGAGACCGGGGGGCTGTTGGTCCTCCAACCAATGGGAGACCAGGGGGCTGTTGGTCCTCCAATCAATGGGAGACCAGGGGGCTGTTGGTCCTCCAGCCAATGGGAGACCGGGGGCTGTTGGTCCTCCAACCAATGGGAGTGCAGGGGCTGTCGGTCCTCCAACCAATGGGAGACCGGGGGCTGTTGGTCCTCCAGCCAATGGGAGACCGGGGGGCTGTTGGTCCTCCAAACAATGGGAGACCAGGGGGCTGTTCGTCCTTCAACCAATGGGAGACCGGGGGCTGTTGGTGCTCCAACCAATGGGAGACCAGGGGGCTGTTGGTCCTTCAACCAATGGGAGACCGGGGGCTGTTGGTCCTCCAACCAATGAGAGACCGGGGGCTGTTGGTCCTCCAACCAATGGGAGACCAGGGGGCTGTTGCTCCTCCAGCCAATGGGAGACCGGGGGCTGTTGGTCCTCCAACCAATGGGAGACCAGGGGGCTGTTGGTCCTTCAACCAATGGGAGACCGGGGGCTGTTGGTGCTCCAACCAATGGGAGACCAGGGGGCTGTTGGTCCTTCAACCAATGGGAGACCGGGGGCTGTTGGTCCTCCAACCAATGGGAGACCGGGGGCTGTTGGTCCTCCAACCAATGGGAGATCAGGGGGCTGTTGGTCCTCCAGCCAATGGGAGACCGGGGGGCTGTTGGTCCGCCAACCAATGGGAGACCAGGGGGCTGTTGGTCCTCCAATCAATGGGAGACCGGGGGCTGTTGGTCCTCCAACCAATGAGAGTGCAGGGGCTGTCGGTCCTCCAACCAATGGGAGACCGGGGGCTGTTGGTCTTCCAGCCAATGGGAGACCGGGGGGCTGTTGGTCCTCCAATCAATGGGAGACAGGGGGCTGTTGGTCCTCCAGGCAATGGGAGACCGGGGGCTGTTGGTCCTCCAACCAATGGGGGACCAGGGGGCTGTTGGTCCTCCAACCAATGGGAGACCGGGGGCTGTTGGTCCTCCAACCAATAGGAGGGCGGGACCCATTGGACCTACAGCCAATGGGAGGGCGGGGCCAATTGGCCCTCTAGCCAATCAGAGCGCAGGGTGGTCCGGCAGCCAATCGGAGAGCAGGAGCAGCGGTTGGTCCTCCAACCAATGGGGGACCAGGGGGCTGTTGGTCCTCCAACCAATGGGAGACCGGGGGCTGTTGGTCCTCCAACCAATAGGAGGGCGGGACCCATTGGACCTACAGCCAATGGGAGGGCGGGGCCAATTGGCCCTCTAGCCAATCAGAGCGCAGGGTGGTCCGGCAGCCAATCGGAGAGCAGGAGCAGCGGTTGGTCCTCCAACCAACCGGCGTGCATCACGGCAGCTGGCGGGCCATTGGAAACATGGCGGCTGTCCAGTCAGCCCTGTTGCGGAACCAGGCCGAGCGGGCGCTGCGGCTCCCATCTTCGGACGGCGAAAGTTTCCGTTCCACCTTTCGAGTTGCTGCTGAAGCGACGCGACCCACCCCCACGGCCTGCCCTCCCATTTCTCCGAGAGGACCTTACCCCGTGAGTCCCAGCCATGCGCCCTGCGGTTCCCGTCGGTTGTCCGCAAGATGCGTCTCACTGAGTGACAGCGGGTTTGGGCCAATCGGAGGCGAATGACCCGGCTGGAGGTCCGAACGAGCACCTTGGTCCTCCAACCAATCAGAGCGATCGGTGGGCGGGGCTGCTCTTCAACCAGTGGAGGGGGTGGGGTTGGAGGTGGGCGGTGGTTGGAGGGGTGCACGGACGCGTTGGTCCTCCAACCAATGAGAGTGAATGGTGGGCGGAGCTGATCTCCAACCAATGGAAGGGGGAGCGAGGTGACCGGAGGACTGAACGAGCGCGTTGGTCCTCCAACCAATGAGAGTGAATGGTGGGCGGAGCTGATCTCCAACCAATGGAAGGGGGAGCGAGGTGACCGGAGGACTGAACGAGCGCGTTGGTCCTCCAACCAATGAGAGTGAATGGTGGGCGGAGCTGTCCCTTGACCAATAGAAGTGAGTGAGGGGCGGGGCGGAGCAGGTGTTGCAGAACTTGGATGTACTTCAGCTGTTGCTCAGAGCCAGGGGAGGACAGTGGGAGCTGCAGATGGGCATAGCCTAGCCTAGCCTCCATTGCTATGTGTACTCCACTGTGGAGGTACAGTGAAAGTGCTTTTACTATGGCATATGGTGTTCTGGCTTTCATTAACAGGGATCTAGAGTTTAAGAGCCGCAAGGTTTTGCTGCAGCTCTACAAGTCCCTGGTGAGACCACACTTGGAATATTGTGTCTGGTTATGGTCGCCCTACTATAGGAAAGATACCGAGGCTTTGGAGAGGGTGCAAAGGAGGTTTACCAGGATGCTGCCTGGACTGGAGGGCTTGCCTTATGAAGAAAGGTTGAATAAGCTCAGACTTTCCTCTCTGGAGAGGAGGAGGAAGTGAGGAGACCTGATAGAGATATACAAGGTAATGAGAGGCATGGATAGAGTCAATAGCCAGAGACTTTTTCCCCCAGGGCAGGACTGACTGGTACGAGGGGGGTCATAGTTTGAAGATATTAGGAGGAAGGTATAAAGGAGACATCAGAGGTAGGTTCTTTACACAGAGAGTTGTGAATGTTGTGGTTCTGTTCCCCGAGCTGGAAGTTTTTGCTGCACAGCTTGGCGAACAGAACCACAACAACGGACACCCGAGCTACAAATCTTCAACCAGACTTTAGAGTTGTGAATGCAGGGAATGCGTTGACAGCTGAGGTGGTGGAAGCAGAGTCATTGGGGATGTTTAAGTGACTGCTGGACAGGTACATGTGCAACA